>NW_008237222.1:7162977-7172533 GCF_000691975.1 Corvus brachyrhynchos
CTTGCCCTTTGCTTTAGCTTTCAATTGATTCTTACTGTAAAACATTTTGTGATATTTTGTATGAAGAATGTTATATAAAATGAAATTGCATTGTATTTATGACCAGCACTATAATAACAGTCTATCAGTGTTTCCATTATAAGCCCCTATAGTTGAGAGCTTTAAAACTCACCCATAAAAATTCACTCAGGATTGCAGCATGGTCTACAAATGATAAACAAATCCTTTTACCTATTTTTGCATTAGAATATGTGAAATCAAGACTGAAAATTCAAAGAATGGGAGGTTTCCTCTCATTTAAGTATGTATATGTATGTGTATATATATATGTATACATTTAAAAGATAGGACAGAAGCATTTTTTCCATTATTTAAGAAAATGTTACCAAAAAAATCTAGGAAAGTGAAGGGATCACATTGTTTTGTTCCAGCCCATACCTAATCAATTGGTGCTTGATAAATCTGCTGGCAGGATCAGGCTCAGACTCCTGAACTGACACTGATTTCAGCAGGGTAGGGACATCTCATGGGCGGGAGTCCTGTAGACAGCCCCAACCCAAGAGCAGAAGGTGCAAACCATAAATAAAGTCTCCTGAGCAAATTCCCCTCCCTCCTCAACTTTTTAATCACCCCTGCAGCATTTTATTGCTGGGTAAATTTGCACATTCAGCTAACTCAGCCGAAAGGTCATTGGCATAGGTACTTTTCTTCTGTCCTTATGTCCATTATATTTAAGGTTCAGGGACCTGAATTTGTGCATGCTGAAGCCAGGAAACCTGGTGTGAAGCAGAGAGAAGTGTTCTGGTAGGAAGCCAGAAAGAGAAGAATTTGAGAGATATAATGACATGAAAATCAGTAAATAGAAGTGAATTAAATAAAAATCAAGAATGCCTTTTCAGATGGGAGAAACCCCAAAGAAACAGTCTGTGAGAGAATTAGTAGGCTAAGTCTTTCACTGATCAATCCCAATGGAAGCTTTCTGGTCAAAATGTCAGTGGTAACTTTATTTTCTGCTGGTATGTACAATAATCCTTTTGTTCCATCTGCAAACACTAGGGGGTAAATTTTTAGCATGATGCTTAGGGATTTAGCTGTAGGACTCCCATTAACGATAATGGGAATCATGTAGCTTGAGCACTCTGCATCGTGCTGAATATTTACCCCTCAGTTCAGAGCACTCTCTCGTTGAATTTTTAATTATATTTACAGATAAATTCCATAACCAAATATCATCAGCTCTCAAGCAGATTGTTTTATTAAAAGGTGCAGATTTCCAACTTCATTTTGAGCTGCAACCTACAGTGATTGGTTTAGCAGCTGAGTAATTTTTTTAAAGTGTCTATTTAATAATGCTTGATTTGTCAGCTTCAGAGCATTTGGGAGAAAATAAATATTAGAAAGCATCCCACCCTGCATACATGTGCCAGAGGAATGCAAAATGTGAATATTCTACCTTGTACTGAGCTTTCAAAAGGTGTGTCATGATGCAGCAAGCTCTTTCTGGGAAATACTGCTTCTGCATAAATCTGTGGTTAAAATCAGTAGCAGTATACAAACACTCAGCACTAATATGACACAGGTTTTATTTGCATTTGTAAAGATAAACAATAGGAGTCAAAAAAGTTAGGAAATTTGCCCAAGGCCAAAAGGGTTCATGTAAGAGAGGATATTAGAAATCAAAAGTCCCTTGCTTCTATACTTACATCAAAATCTAACACCAGCATAAACAGGTATAGAGGAGGTGTACCCATGCTGATCTGCTTAGCTACCCTCTGAGACATACTTCCACTTGCTTTTGCAGCTCTTAATTCCTGAAGTAGCCACATCCAGCTCTGTTGAGACCCTGTTGAAATGTCCTGTGAAGTAAGAATGTTTCTGCTGGTTTATTTCATGTTTGTCTAGCAGAGACATTAGAGATACTACTCTTTGTTTTAAGGTATGGGTGAGATTAATCTCTTTTCAGGTATTTTCTAAAGGATACTTAAAGTTAGTGACGGAGGGCTGAGGTGTTGCTATTTTTATGGTGCAGCTATTCCAGGGGCCCCCATGCCAGGCTTCAGCTGCTGTCAGCAGAGGTGTTATGAATAAAAGCACAAATTGTAGCCTCATTTTATTGCCACTCATGACTGATACATGTCACCTTGGCTTGTACCAGAGGACTAGACTGACACACAGCAATCCTGAGATCAAAAATGCACTAAGATGTTTTGACTGAGCCTTGTTGTCCACTCCAGTTTCTCTCCACACAATATTTAGGTATCCTCAGCTGAAACAGTATTTTTAACGTGTGTGACCATAAAAGCTTGCCTGCGTAAGAGGCTGCCTTTGAAGATGTTTTTGTTACTCTATAAATGGACCCAAGAAATCCATAAACTGAAAATTTCTGGATCAATCAATGCACAGGAACTGTCCTGATGTGAAAGTGCATGCTTTGACTCCTGGGGGAGTGTGGTGATTTCTGCTAAAGGAATACCTGACTTGAGAGCACAGACCCTCCCAGGGTATGTTCATGCTTAATCCTTTCAATTCACACTGCAACCACCAAAGTTCAGATAAAAAACACAGGCTGCTTCCTTATCTTTTCCAGTAACCTACCAGTGAGGGAAGAAGAGCTGCAGTGCCTCTGTGTGCTCCTAGAGTTTGAGTTTGCAGTCCCACAGTTCCTACTGGAGTGGGACTGGTGGAATGATCATTTGACTTTGGTAGAACATACCTGAATACCTATCTCCATTCATGGCATCACTCTAGAATCAGGACTGATTCCCTTTCAAAGTCAGTGGAAATCCCTATTATGGTTGATAGCCTAAGATAAAACCAGAATATCCTTTGGAAAAAAAAAAAGAATAGTGATCAGTCTTCTTCCTACTGTTAGTGATTGACAGTGCAAGACAATGGCAGAACTTCCACAATATTTTTCCCAGGAAAACTTTTTTTTTGTATGCTAATCTTATATCTGAATATATACCCTAATCGTAGTATTCATATCTCTGCCCTTGGTAATCATCAGCCCATCCCTAATGTTTCTTTTGTTCAGAAAAGGTAAACTCTTCTCACTTTTCAGCAGCAGATTATACAAAGGGAACTTTATGGTATATATTACACTCACAAAGCAGTTTTCTCCATCTTGCAATCACTTAAAAAAAAAAAAAAAACAACTTTCTTATCTCGTCTTCCTTCCTGCATGAATGTCTGAGATAATCAATGAAGTTCCTGTGTAGAGAATAAATTGAGCTCGAATGGCTCCTCTTAAACTGTACAATCAAAGAAAGAGGAGGTTTTTGCTGATGATTTTGATATTCAGTTTAACTTTCTTCACGAGGCTGTCAGCTCAGTGAAAGTGAGGTCAATCTGACCACACTCTTCCTAAAGGATCCTCTTCTGAGCCATCTACTTGAGTATGCATCTCCTGACAAATCAATGGGAGAATCGAGAGGTATGCACTTTTCCCAGAAACCTGGGGGCTGATTGTCCTTTGCTGTGCATCTTATGCAGTCATTTAGGTGAGTTCAGCATGGGCGTGAGACAGTGCCTGATAGCAATAGTGCTGTTTAGCATCTGCATCCTGGTGAGACAAATGCCTGCCTGAAGATGCAGGACAACAGATACAGACATGAGTCCTACAACATGAAAAAAATTCAGATCACGGCAAGTACAGGGGAATATGGGCACTGGCATGTACATATGCACAGAAACAAGTTCAGTGAAAGGGTGGTAAATGAGTGACAATTTTAAACTAAATTTCTGAAGTCTCTGATTTAGAAATCTGAGCTTTTTACAGGACAGGTGTTGGGAAGCAAGCACTAAGCACTTACAGAGACCAGGAAACCTACCCTTCCCTCTTTCAGTGTAATTTTGCATTTCCTGACCATGAGCACTTGGTGAAAGCTCTGGAATAGGGGCTGTTGATCTCCTGTGAAGTTATAGCATAGTGGGACTGCTGCACAACAGCAACACAAGTAAGTATAATGAATGTGACTAGAAGTCCCCTCAGATGTTCTTTTGCTAAATTTTCCAGATGCAGACAATTTTCTCAGGAGTGAGCAACAGTTGTTTGAACCAGTTCAGATCTGTCTCTAGAGTTACTGCCCTCAGACATTTACCATCACGGGCCTTTCCTGCTCAAGATGAGAAAGGAACTGTAGAGAAGGAAGAAAACCCAAGAGCAGACCTGGAGTCCTCTGGTCAGCTTTAGAGAGTTTCTTAAAATTCTTAACTAGTGTTACTGAATCTGCGCCTTGCACTTAGGCCTGAGAGGTTTTGTTGGTGAATCAGATTCATCTGTTCACGGACAAACCCTTGGCCCTCATCCTCCCCCTTTCCTCCCACAAGTTCTCTTCTGAGCTTGTGTGCATCCTGACATGAAATGAAGTGATGCATATGAGAATAAGGATATTACATCCTGGGTAATATCCATTATGTTGCTCTCTATTAGCTCTCAATTCTTGGGAGTGCATTACTGCATTATTTCTTTTGTGCCAATGCTATTCCATCAAGGCCAGTGCTGTTTTACTCAGTTGTATCAATGATTTCTTCTACGGCGGCCTAGACAATATGCTGTAATATATATTACACTATGTGATTTTTAAATCAGCCTTGCAAATATATTCTAAAAATTTTGCAGCTCTTCAGTCAAATCCTATTGTCCATCATTCCTAATGATGATTACTGGTTAGCAGAAAAAAATAAAGAAGTGACTTTTATACACATAAAAGAGTGAGTGAACACAATTCTTTAGGAAGCTTAGGAATGAGAATCTTGCTTTGACCCATACTGTAGAAAGTGTTGGGTGGAGTCGCGGGAGACAAGCCTCACGGCATTGTGGTCAGCAAGTCTCGTTTATTGTAATAATCTACACATACTTATAGTACTACTAATTAGCTCATACATATTACAAAAGCTGAGCTCCTTATTGGTGGGAGCTATTCCATGAGATCACTGTGGTCTTATCTTTTTCTCTTCCATATGGTTTCTTTCAGCTTACTTATCTGGACTCACATCCTGTTGTTTATACAACTCCTTGCACAAGGATTTAGTATCCTTGCCAAGTCTGCATCTTTATCAATCCTACAGTGTCATCATGACCTTTGCTTTTTAGCCATTCTTCAGAAAGACTCTCAACACTTCCCCCGTTTTCTTTTTGCATGATCATAGTCACATTGACTGACTTCAAAATTAAATTTTTTACACATGACATTATACAGCTAAGCATAAGCAAACCAAGCAAAACAATGATTAGCAATAGCATTAAAGATTTGATCACACTTTTCATCCATCCTTCTAAGCCCATCCACTCTGTAAGTCCTTCTAATCCGAAAAATCCGGAGTCCTTTTTTATCTTTTGGGAGTGTTCAATCAAGTGTCATCATGACCTTTGCTTTTTAGCCATTCTTCAGAAAGACTCTCAACAAGAAAGTTTTTCTCTTGTTCTGTAAAAAGGGAATCAAAATACATTACATAATTTTGGAATTGTATATGTTACAGTACGAAAGTTTTAAAGAGTTACATGTGAATTGAAAAACATATTTCCGCTTATGCTGAATTACAATTGTATTCAGAATTTTTTTAATCTGAAAAAATGAATTAAAGTTTATTCCTTCAGTTTTAAGAGCATGAACACAGTGCTACTTTTCTGTTTCATGAATGCAATTTTAGACAGCTAAGATCACATTTCTCTTTTAGAAATGCTACAACATTTTAAAATAATGTTGATACTTAGAATGATTTCAAAGCTCTATTTAAAAAAAAAAAAAAAAAGTTTCTCCCTCTCCATGTTTAAGTTCTTCCCAGGAAAAGTTTCATTGCTGCAGTGCTCTTGAAATTTCTTTGTATCCCATACTAGCAGTGAAAAATGCTAATGTACAGTTGTTTTTCATGGCAATGTGTATTTCCTAGTCGAACTTTCTATGAATGGTGAGTGATACTCATTGACCTAAAAAGTCTCAAGCCATATTCAGGGGACAGCCCGATGCAGACGGTGTGTGTAGCCAATCCGTCACTCAGAAGCAGAGAGGGCAAGGTTGTTTTGTTACTCAGCAAAACTTGGAGGGGAGTGGAGCATTCTCAGTTCTGCTTGCACCATTTCCAGATGCCTGGGGGTTGCTCTGGTTTGTGCTAGAAAACCTGGAGTGTGTTCTATGGTTCCTAGGCAAAGCTGCAGCACATTAGACATGCCCAGAGAGAAAAGGGCCCTGGCACCCTGTGGGTGGAAGTTCTCTGTCCCAGCTGAGATTTTCTCTGGCTTTTCTTACCTCTGCTCCATGCCTCTGGGCAGTGAGTGCAAGGGGCAGGCACAGGAGAGGTGGTATTTCTGAGTCGCCACGTTAAACAGGGCTGAATTTAGGATGTGCAGGACTCAGGCCTGATTCCCTGTTGTGGGCCAGGCTCCACTCCTCAAGCCTGAGTGGGTGTAGTTTCGGAAGCTCCCTGCAGTCAGAGGGTGAGTTCTGACCATTCACTCAGTCAGCCCATGCTATTTTTTTTTGTGTTTGGAATACTTTTCTACTCAAAGGTAGGACTCACCTACCTTTTCATACTAAATTTTCACTTAGTATTTAACTGTATTATGGCCAAAACAATGCTGTATGTTTATTTGAGAGATGAAGCTTAAGAATGGAATCACAGTAAGAGAAAAGAGGGCTGGAAGAAGAGAGGACTGATGCTGGTAGGGATAGGTGAAGAGCAGGAGGGATGCAGGATATTTATCAGAAAGACCAAGATGAAAGGCATGTAAATCCAGTTAACAGCTTGAAAACAGGTAGCCACATTAAAGGAAGTGGAAATAAAGTCAATTAGTGGCAGGACACATTAGTTGAGGGTGTCAGATGGTGAATGGCAACTAATTTGATATAGTCTAATCACACAGTTTGGCTATTTCATTACCAAATTGAGATCCAACCATTGCTTTTCAGGGCAATCACTTCAGAAAAGAGGGTAGCTGGAATTATCATGAGATCTGATCCATTCCTTAATTGAAATTAATTTTAAATAACTGTATCAGTTACCAAGTAAATAGTTGCTTAAATGTGCTTGTGAAATATGGCTATTCAGGGAAGCTGGGGATGCAGGAACAAGGACTGGGGACTAAGGTAAGCTGTGAATGTGCTTGTGAGCTTCACATTCCTGTGCACCAGGAGTGAGCATGTAGAGACACTTCCCTGTGTCTCCTGTACAGGCTCTTAGTCTCTCTATTGACACTCACTTTCCATTGACAGTTGCTCCCATTTGGATGAAATGTGTTGTGAATGCCAAGAATCAGCTCACTTTTTAGTGACCAGGTAGTAGAGATATACTGATACATGTCTGAATGTTATATGTGCCTTGTACAGCTTTGTAAGAGGCTGGGCAGCCTCTCTAGCACTGTTTACTGTCTGGCATTAACAGGAGTAGATGGTTAGGGGACAACAAGAGGAAACAGGAGACATATAAAGTGATTTTTTTTTACTGACAATCAATGGTTTAGCAATTTCCTGAATCAGAGGTTATATCCAGACTTAGGAAGCTATGCTCTACAAATTTCTCTAATCTTTTCAAATCTATTAGTTTTTTGGTCTCTTATAATCATGTTGCAGCTGAAAATTTATACAATTATGTGCTGTGGGGAAAAATGTTTTAAATGTCTGTTGTAAATGTGGTTCTTGCTCACTTCATTGGGTGCTGTTTCCTTCTGGATAATGTGGGAAGAGGAATAATCAGTGCCTGTGCTGGGCAGTCTGTGACCTTACACATCTCTGTCAAGACTTCCTCAATGTCATGGGTTAGCTAGGCTAGACTCGGAAGTGATGTTCTCGCAAAGGAGTGCTTACAGTTTTCCCCATGACCTGACAGAACCTATCAGCTGGCCAGTTTGAATATGGACAATTCTTTAAGCCACTTAAAGTTGTGACCACCTCTGTGATACACACATAAGATAAGAAACCCTGAGACAGACTTGCTCTCTCATTTCCGGTGCTGGGACAGGTGGCTGCGGTCCCCGTGTGAGGGCCGGCGGGCCCGGCCCAGGCCCTGCTCAGGCCAGGCCAGGCCGGGCCATGGCCATCCTGGAGCCGATGGGCCCTGTTCCACCCACGGAACTCCCCCACAGCCCTGCTGTGAGCAGCTGGAGCGGCTCGAAGTCACTGATTTGCCATGAAACAGCTCCTATTTAATCTGTCTGATTAAAAAGGGCACTTCTCTTGCTGTACTCATTCAAGTGGAAATGAATTGTTCGCCGTCATGCACCAGGCTGTTCCCTTCATTTTATAAACCAAAGGATTAGGCAAATTCAGTCAAGAAGTCTTGAGGACTCTTCCCTCCCTCCATTCCATTCCTATCATGAGGTGAAAAACTGCACTGATTATGAGACCTCTTTTTAATTTTTTGATTACATGAATTAATTGGACTTTCAGACTGGACTGAATTAATCTTCAGTAAATTATTTTCATGTAACTGTGTTCCTTATTTGAAAGTAACATGAAAATTCTCCCAGAGATGAGTGTAGAGAACTTTTGTTTCTGAACGGCTCAACCTTAAAATTGTACCCCAAAAGACTTCAAGAGTGGACCCTCGAAAGCAGTTGTGGGAAAAGCTGCAAGTCGGGGGAAGGGACTCACAGTCCTAAATGGACTGAACAAAGTTATTTGGAAGTGGGCCGCTATCTCGTTGTGATAATGTGTTCATAGCATGGGCAAGAGAGACTCCTCTTCCTAAATGGACTGAACAAGGTTATTATGGAAGTGGTAAACAGACTGAACATCTTAAAGGTTGTCTTTTTACATTGTCAATGGGAGAAGGGAGAAAGGTGGGGGGAGGAGAAGTGTTCTGAAGGTGTGGTATAATTTTTTTTCTTCTTTTAGGTCTGTTAATAAACTTCTTTATATTCTTTCAAGTTTGGTGCCTGCTTTGCGTTTCTCCTAATTCTTATCTCGCAGAAGATAAACAGTAATGAGTATTTTGGACCAAACCACTACACTAAATTGGTGTTTCTGCCTGGTTACAAACCCAACCCGCTACACTCAATCACCTATCTTCTTCACTAAAAAATGTAAATTTCTCACATATCCTTTGTTCTCAGACATACCTCCATTCCTTCTATATTTTCTAGCTGTTTATATATTTGATGACTGAGTTCAGGCTTCAAGGTTTTCCTCCCTCTGCGTCATTTGCCCATCCAGTCATTGTTGGTATATACACTGCAGGAATAGAAGGGACGTTCAGGGGAAGAGGGCTTCTCTGGCAATCTTGCCATTGCATTCCCAAAAGCATTTTGCCCTTTTTGAAGCTTACCTCAAGGCTGGACACAGAAAAAAACCTGCCCATGTCATGGGCTGTTTTTCTAGTGTCTGTGATTGGTTAGTGGAACATGAGAGCGCAGTGTGTATCTCCTTCAAAGGACCTATTTGATGCTACACTGTCTGCAATCATGTGGGTCATGATTCAGCATGACGTTACCCATCTTTGGGCAGAGATACAGCCTCAGTGAGATGCTTTGAGTTAGGCGTGTGCTTAACTATGCTAAATTGTTGTAAACCGCTGATGTAAAAGGCAGGCATGGGATCAGAGAGAAGAGAAAGTTATCATT
>NW_008237222.1:7172554-7293276 GCF_000691975.1 Corvus brachyrhynchos
CTGCTTGCTAGCACATATCATAAGTGCAGATCATGCCAAACTTACACTTTAGAGAAACAGAAAATCACTCCCCGAATGCCTTTATGTATAAGGGAGCTGCTTCAGTTTGCACTAGAGTTTAAATGAAATCTAAGTCCTTTTTCTTTGCAAGTAGAAATATCAGCTGGGAACAAAGGAACAAGTAAAGGAAATAGCCTAGGCAATTTTTGCAAAGAATTTTTGTCTTGGGGTTGGTCTAGGGATCATCAGGATTGGACCTTAGCACCAGCCACCTCCAGCAGACTGCAATGGCTCTGCCTTTAATACACTTCCACCTCTGTGTGTTATACAGCCGTAATACTGAACACACGAGGCAGACAGATGCCCTGAGGCATTCTCCGTAAAAACTTTCATATCACAATGGAACTGAGCGTACCATTATAACACCACGTCTCCTCTTCTTCACAGTAAGAATTTTTCTGAAAACCAGGCAATGTCATAGAAATGTTATAATAGACACATCCAGAATATATGGGTGAGTTAGTTGTCCCCAGTGATATATTTAAGCTGTTCTTTCTGCTATACATAGAGCAGGTTAAATATAATTAACGTTGGTCAAAGGGTCCTTTTACTTTACATAGTTTATGAATGTATTACCTCAATTATCAGGAAGGAAAAAAAGGGAAAGCATATTTCTTAACATCTGCTGGTATAAGCTCCTCTAAGTAATTTCCATCGCAACATGCGTTTTTGGTCTCCGAGAAACATGAATATTTTCTCTGTCCTTAAATCCCATAACTGTTTTATTGGTACATTAAGAAATGTAAATAATCATTCCCCCTCCCTGTAATAAATTAGACGCAACCTGTCTAGCTCTGAAAATTAACATTTCAATATCTTCAGTCACACAATGACATCATATCAATATTTAAAATCATTTTATGCATGTATTCCAGGTTGTCCAACTTCATTAGGGGCATTCATCAGCCCTCCGGCTACAGTGTATTCCCATTGGAGTTGTAGGCCTCAGGCCCTACCAAACAGAAATTTAAACTAACTTGCCTTTTTAATTCACATTATTCTCAAATATTCTCTTTTTTAACCCCCTGCCATGACTAAGGTGTTTAGACTTGGCTGTGATTTTGTACATATCAACATTTAACAGAAAAAAAATCCCCATTTTTATGTCAAAACTAGAGTACATGTAAATAATCGTTTTTCTCCTTTAATTTCCCTCCCCTTTCCCCATCCATCATTAGCACAGTAATAACTGTGCTTCTTTTAATGCTCTATGCTAACTTAATAATTTGAGCTACAGGTTGATAGGAGTATGGGCTTGTTGGGGTTTTCTGTTTAAAAATGTACAAACATTTCAAATATAATAAGTTTCATTCTTTTTCTTTCTTTCTCCTTCCAAAACAATAAAAAAACCCCACTTTATCTATTTTTCATACATCTAAGAATGTGCAGCATGAATACATTTCCCTGCTAGTGGCATCAAGCATTGTTATATTAGTATAAAACTTTTTTCCCCCAAAAGAACCCCCAGACAAACAAGCCAGTCTTCCCATTGTTCTGATCTATAGGATGACTATGGATCTGCTCCCCAGGATGTTTAGTGACCTTCAAAATTCCTGGGTAAAAGTCACACATACTACACAGAACAGGAAAAAGAATTATGATATCAAAATTTTTTCTTTGCTACTGGCCAGAGAGGGTAGCTTTGGCTGAAGCCTCTCATTTACCCTCCCATATATGTGGAAAGTGACAACTAGTCATCATCTACTTTTTATACTTCTAGAAAAAAGCAGGTGCTGTCTCTTCTGTCAAAGTCCTGGATACCTTACCCATCCAGCAAAACTCTGAGGCTCAGTTTCTGAAATCCACAAAAAACGTCACCTTCTAAAACCACTATTCAGTGAGTTGTGGGCTTCCATGAAACTGTACCTTACCACAGGGTAGAAGCAGCTTGAAGTACTCCCTCTGCAGCCCAGAAAGCTCCACAGTGTTGTGTTTGGGTGGTTTTGTTGGTTGGTTGGTTTTTGTTGTTGTTGTTTTTCTTTTTTTAAACCTAATTATTATCAGATTACCCCTTCGAAAGTACCAGGAAAATGTCTCACTTTCCATCTGTGAGGTGCTCTGTGTCATTCTGTCTCCTGTTCTAGTTGGATTATCCTTATTGAGGTGGAGTCTGCTGTGCCAGATGTCTGCACTTATGGTCTTTATCTCGAGGACAATACTAGAGAAGAGACCTGCTGATGGCAGCCACCCAGCCTGTGAAGACAGACTAGAGTCTGCTTGTTTTCTATCTGCAATTAACTGACAACCTGACCATGGAAGAGTTGGAGCTGTGGAAGGGGTTTGTGTCCTTTGGAACTTCTGGCAGGTACTTTGCAATAAATGAGTTTGCTTTCTTCCTGGAGACCATGTCATGGTGTGGCCCCTTCCTTGCAGACTCCAGGACAGGCTGCCTTGGAGACAGAACCTATTCTCCCAACATTCTGAAAGGACAAGCTAATCCTAACATTTCCATTACCATCCAGGCCATATCCACAGATGTGAAAATAAGAGCTAGGAAAGAGATGTTGGAGACAGGGAATGCCCCTGGCTGTTTAAACAGAACACTGAGAAAGCTGATGGTGATGGTGGTGAAAACACAGCCAAGATTAGATCTCTGAGAGCTATTGCAGTAAATTATATAAATAAGAATAAAAACAACAGAGGAAGACAAGGGGAATAGGGCATGTGAAATGACTGCAGTAAGGAATGGGGTGTCAGAAGAAGACTGAGAACTGAGCTGGGAAGGAAAAAGAATCACCATCACAGGGGATGAAGAGAGAAAACAATGGATAAAGAGGAAGAGATAAAGAGGAAAGGGCAAAGAATAGAAAGAATAGAAAGGAGGGGACATGGGAATGCAAAGTAATGAAAAGAGGTAGAATATAAGAAAAACTGGAGAGCTACTTAAACTACAAAAATTCCAAAACTGAAGCTAGGGGAGAATAAAGAGGAGGGAAAAGAAAAAGTAAAAAAAATAAAAAAAAGGCCCAGTAAAGAAATAAATGTAGAAAATATATTTAAAATTAAAAGAAAAAAATTAAAAAGAGAAAGCAATTCTATGGAGATACAGAATGTGAGTGGGGAATTAAGATTACTTTTCTATTTTGTAAAGTACTGGAAACCTGCCCAAGAAAATGGCTGTATAAAAATTTGTCATTATTGTTGGTTATTTATTGCTCCTTTCTTATGATGCAGACTACACTGATGTAGCTATATTCAGGACTTGGAAGAGGATGGTGCCACTTTAGATACTAGTTGAAATAATAGGCCTCTTTATTTTCAGACAGATTCTGATTTTCCTTTATGGCTGTGGCATCCTTGTAACTGCAACCTGCATAATGCAGGTCAAAGAAGTTTGCTGGACTAATGAAAGAACGTTTTCCTCTAGGTCTTTGGCTCCACGTCCCCTCCCTGCCTGGACAGGTATATCTCACACATATAACACCTGTATGCATCACTGATAAGTCTCTCCCTCTGTGAGTTGTAGATATCATGGGGAGTAGTGTTTTGGGTCAGGCTGGAAGTACGTTGAGAGAGGAAGGAACGTGGGGAAGGTTGCAGAGTGCTAGACTGTGCTGAGCCTGCCTATGGCCAGGCCTTTTTGCTCTCTCATTTTCATGAACACATCATTCATTCATAAATTTTTAAAGGGGAAAGAATCATTGTTTAATGAACTTTTGTGAAGAAAACTGAGCAAGGGAGAAGAGAAAAGAAACACCGTGAGCTCCTTACTCCCTAGACTTGTGACCTGCATAACTCCAACCATTGTGTTATTTAGACAGCCTTCATCTTTAGCCAACATTAAATTTGTATGCTCCCACATGGTTGAGTTGCTACTTTTTTTTTATCCATGCAGCTGGGATTCTCTGAGGAAACATGATGGGTCAGGAGGAGGAGGGGAGGCGAGGACAGCCATCTCCAAAATGCGGTAGATGTGCCTTTCTGGCTCTACACTGGTTGCACTCAGGCAAGCTGACGGGAATCGGCGGTGGCAGCCATGCGAATGAGGTCAGAGTTGGTTCCTCCGTGGCTTTTTTATTCTTCTGAGCACTCTGAAAATGTGGGTGTGCATGTTAAAACTGCCCTGTGAGGCAGCTCTGACATGTGGGGCTGCCTGGCACAAACACAGCACATAATAACACAAAGTATTTGGCAGCGTTACAGGGCTAATCTTTACGTAACTGTTCCCGAACAACTTCTCTAGCGTGCTGAGCACAAACAAGCTTTCCATCAGCCTTCGGCTGCATGCAGATTGTCTTGTGTCACCTGCTTTGCTGATGAGCAAATACTGGCTCTGGCCATGGCAAGGAAAACCTTCTTTTGCATTCAGAACTGACTCCCTAAATTGTGTCCTTGTTTTCCAAGTCTATTCATGAACCATAGGCGTGTTTGTCAAGAATGTCCACTTTTACAGAATTTTCTATCTTAAGCACAAATGTATGCTGAAAATTATGATGTGGCCTGTTTTCAGAAGAGCAGTGGGAAAACAGGGCCTGATTTTTCAATGGTTGCCCCCCTGTTAACTTAAGCTAGGAGGAGAGATGTCTTTTGTAGTTAAGCCACTGGAGCAAGACTTCAGTAACCTGAGACTGGAATTGGAATGTTTCATTCTACCTACCCTTCACCCCTCATGTCAGCTTTCAATGTAAGCTCTTTATGATCATTTCTTATGGTTTTGTTGCCTGATTCAATGGGGTCTGGTCTCCATGAAGACATTTTTACTACAGACAGCACCACCAGGGCACACCTTGACAATAACAAAATCAGGGAAAGAAAATAAAGGCCGGATCTTCCCTTGCATGTTTGATCAGTGCTGGTAATGGGTCTCCTCCTCTTGCATGAAGTCAATCAGGTGCAAACCTTTTCTTTGGCTGGAAGAAGATGAGTGTTTTTAGCTTTCTTCCCCAACCTCAGGTACCACCATCCATCTGCCCAGTACCCACCCAGAGCCACCTCCCCACCCACAACACTCCTTGATTTGGGTGCTCTTTTCACTCAGTGCTGCGCAGCCACAACACATGTGCTGCTGCGCAGCAAAGCCATGTGGCAGATATATAAAAGTATGTATGTTTCTGAATGCTGGAAGAGAGCCCTAATTCTGTTGGCAGTGAAGCTGACTCTCCTTCTTTCCTCGGAGCGGGGCCCGCTGCATTCCTCGGTCCCACAGACATAAACCCTCACTGGATTTCTCCCAGGGTGGCGGCAGGCTGCCAGCCTGCAACTTCACCCTCAGCACTTGCTCCAGGAGGGGCAACGCCTCTGTCTCGATGCTCAGGGAGCCTGAACTCCCTGCTCCAGGCTTATCTCACTCTCTCCAATCTGGCTTCGGTCTACCAAGAGCCCCTGTCCTGGTTCTTGGTTTAATCTTAGCTGGTGAGGAAAGGTTCCATCCCAGGAGGGAGGCAGAGCACAGGGAGATTGCCAGACCCAAATGTTCCACAGTTGCAAAGATGGTTTCTAAATACTGAACTTTAAAAATAATTTGGCTTGCATGTGGAGTGGTGAGAAAGGGGAGATCTTTCTATTTGCCTGCTGGGATTTGGAGTCTATAGTTTTCTGGGGACACATTTCCAAGTTTTTATAACCAACTATAGGGGCTAGAAAACACTCTCATGTTAAATGAAAGCTGAAATTCTCCCTAGTCCTACACACTGACGATCTGGAGCTTTAACCCTGACTAAATCACAACAACATCTTTAGAATCAGCCCATGCAAGATGTCTCTCACCAAAGAAAGAAAAATCCATACAGAAAGAGTTGTTAAGGAGTCCTGAGCCAGTGCAGCTGTTAAGGGAGCAGTCACTAAGATACAACCAGGAAGGAGGAGAGGCATCTTCTGTGATGTGAAGGAAGTTCATGCAGCCAAAGGTGAGGAGATAGGGTCACCATGGTCTATTCCCAAGACCACCCTAGTGCTCCAGCAGTGTATTGATTTGTGGATCTCTGCAAAGCACACAGACCAGGTCAGAGATGTCCCTACAATTCTTTTTCCTCCCTTGAAGGTATGGATTTTTTCTTCTCTCACCTACTTTTTTCTCTATTTCGCTTTCACTTTTCCTGTGTTTCAAGGCAGGAGACTGTTAGTGTTATTTTAATTATTCTCCTTTTGTTTTAAATAGGGCTTAATTTTTAAATCATTTGTGAGTTTGCCTACAGTGATAAAATGCTTTTTGATTTGCTTCCAAAAAGAAATATTTGCTAAAAAAAACCCCCAGAAAATGGAAGTGCTTCATCCTTTCCAAATGCAATGCTTCACTTTTTTTTTTTCCTCTTTTTTTTTTAATAAGAGCACTTCATTTTGGAAGTGAATAGGGTGCTCTGGGAACGGGCACTGCAGACCAATTTAGATTTCCTAGATTGCTTCAATAATCTGAAGAGTACTCCAGTAATTTTTAACTATTCTCCACCACATGTCTTCAAACCCATTCATTTTTTAACTGAAGTGACTATACTTAGGACAAACTCTGCTGTTCATTTGAAATTGTTGTATTCTGCGTATCCATAGACTTCAAATTCCAATATAGAAACTTAATACAATATTTTGCTGTAAGATTGTTACCACTTAATGCCATAACATTATTAGTCAACATTTTTTATGCACTGCTCCTTGTCTGAAGCAGGGCCGTGTCACCACAGCCAGTTGGCTGCAGGAGACTAACCCATAATTAGGCAAGACAATCTTTACATTTTGGATTTTTTCATCCCAGGCTTTCTTCTGCATTCAGCCTTGAGATTCAGTTTGTTTTATGGCTTTTTAATCCAAAGATCAAAATGTTTTTGCAGATAGTTAAAACACCATCTTTATGGCACACATATTTTCAGTTTGGGTAGGGAGTGAAATGCATCAGTAAGGATCTCACAGAGCATCATCAGTGGCAGAGGCAGGAAATAGTAAAACATGAGCAATTTTAATCCTTTTCTTCCTTCCTGTTGCACACACTCCACTTGTGTCATATAGGGTACACCCCTTCCTGGCACTTTTACTACTGTATCTAGACTGTTAGTTGTTGCTGTTCTTCAGGAAGTAGTTATATTTCAAACACCACCCAGAAGAGAAAGCTCATGAGCTGTCTGTTGAGGATTTCATGCCCTAATTCCTCCCACCTTTACCTTGCATATAAAAAGTAGTTATTCTTAGTTCATATTTCTATAAAAGCATGTCTTCATTTCTAAGAAATACAAGCATATTGTTCCAGGGAGGCTCTATGCTGCCTTAACTAATTAAAGCTTAACTGTGGGGCAGTGCTTATATATTGCAGTCCACCAAACGTCTTATTCTATCACAATTGAGCATTAAAATGGTTGGAAGGTGGCACAGTTTACATTGATCTGCTGCTGGCATGTTTTTTGCTAAGTGAGTGCCCATCTTTCACACAAGGTATTAAGAGGGCACAAAGGATGCATGAACATGCCCTGGACTGTGACCTCTGTGGCAGTCCCGTGGTGCTCCTGGGGAAACAGCTGCCCTAAGGCTGGTTTTGCAGTGTCTTTATCCTTGCAGGGAGTAGTTTGGTGATGCATTAGCAAGAATGTTCTGGAGACACTATAGCTAAAACCATGTTATATTGTCTTGCCAGTTTTAAATGAAGGGGGTCAACACTATGTATATATAGCCTTAGAGGCCAAAGCTTGTGGTATGAATTAAGGACTTTTTGAGATTGCTCATGATCCTAATGACAAACTAGACTTGAGATTTAGACTCCAGAATATGTCCCAAGTAATTTTGAACCTATTTTGCCATTTTATTCAGCTGAATTTTGCAGTTTTCAACTGCTACTGAGAATTTCAATGAAAAAATAGGCTATCAGAGTATGAATAATTGACAGACAGAGAAAAATATTGTAAACATAAAAATGCTGTTACCATTTAATAATTACTAATGCAGTCTGAGTAGGAAACTCATGCTTTCTTTTCAGGAATTTTGTAGACATAGATTTGTTCTGTACTAGGTATTTTCTGTTCTTATCTTACAAGACTTTTTTTCTAAATTTAATGTTTCAAGGAAAGAAAGAGCTCTAGAGGAAAGATAGATTGAGAATACAGAACTTGAACTTCTGTGGTATCAGGATTTCAGCTGCATACTTCCTCTGCCTGGCTGTCCCTCCTTGCTGGGAAGACTGTGCTGTTGTCAGTGTAGCACTTCTTGAATGAAATACTAACTTGGTCTTGTCCACTTACAAAACCGAAAGATCTCCCAGCTTAAAGAGTGGTGTCTTAATCAATTTCTGACTGGGAGATTGCATTCTCCTTACTTACATTCCCTGAAATTTCAATTGGATGCAATCTTTTTCTTCACTTAGAGCCATCCTTTTTTTATGTGTTAAGTGCTTGCTCTGTTTCAACTCTGATGGAGCTGATTTTCAAGAATAGAAATTTCATCATCTACACAGACCTTTGTGCTCTTTTGAAAAAAAATCTCATATCTATTAAAGATACGCTCTCACTTGTTTACTGCAACATAGTGGCATTAATAAGAGAGAGACAGAACAATGATTTCACATAGTTCAATTAATCTCGAAGAAGAAATCAAATGAGTTATAGTTGCTCAGTCAATTCTTCATATAAATATTAAGATAATATAACTGTTAAATTATATTTCCTATACTTCTTCTTCTAAGATTGAAGACATAAATTCAGAAAACAAACCACAGTATTTTTCCTGTATGATTAGCTTTGCAGGACTCGATCTTCTTTTAATTTGGCTTTTTTTTTTTTTTTTCTTTTAGTACTGTACCTTAAATGAAGCAACTTTATAGGCCAGAGTTTCCTTCTGAAAGTTGTATGTGGAGGCAGCATTTGCTAACATAATGCTGTATTATAATTCATCCTTGCACCTGTCCAGTTAGCCATAGATCCATCCAAGCATACGATATAGTGTAGGAGGATTCCATTCTGCAAGATTAAATCTTCAGTTAAATGAACCTAAAGTGGCTTAGGGAGTGTATGGCAAGATACTTCATTGAGAATAAGCTGAAGAGAAGAGAGTGAGGAGGGGATGAGCATGTCTACAACCTAGACACAACTCTATGTATTTCATACTGATTTCCTTGTTATTTCTGTCATAGGTATATTTTTAACTTAATATATAAAATAGGAATAACCTCTGTCTATGCCGTAGAAGTACATGAGTCTATATCTCAAATGCAGAACAAGAGTCAGTCCTTCCTGCTAGACACATTCATGTCCCCTGAAGTATCAGTAGACTCAGAATTATTAGGGGTCAGGTAGCAACTTCAATACAAATAAACAGAGGACACTGTCTTCCAATTTCTCAAAAATAGGTAGAAAGATAGAGAAACTACAGGAAATTAATCAACATTAACTCCCCAAATGATGCCTCATTTTTAAATGTCTGCTCTATCTTTAACTGTCTCTCTCCAGTTACAGGGTATTGGAACTAAATGAGAAAAACCTGATGGAGTCTGTGCAGACTTTGAGATGTCTTCCATAGGGGGATAGTTTAAATGATACAGGTTCCAACATGGATTTCCTCATTGTCTCCATCTTTGAAAATACCCCAGACCTGACTGGAAAAGGTCCTAAGCAACCTGCTCCAGTTGGCTCTGCTTGGACCATGGGGTTGGACTGGTTGATCTCCAGAGGTCCTTATCAGACTCAACTCTCCTGAGATTTGGTGACCATCAGTGGTGAGAATGATGGAACTAAGGGATAAAATGGAAAGCCTTTCCTAGCTTTCATTTTGTTTTCATTTTGACAGGGTCTGTTACAGTTTGCACCAAGGTTTCCCAGTCAGACTCAATCAGAAGTGCTGGGAGAAAAGAGATGATCATATCTGAGTGAATCTAGTCAGAAATGGTCCCATAAAGAGGAGGGGACATATGAGGTGGGAGGGGGAAGAGAAAAAGTGCCAGAAAGATAGGAAGAGGGACACAAAGCGGAACTAAAGCTCAGTTTGGGGGAAGGGACCTGGTTGCTGGGTGGTGTTACACATGGCTGGTTTTCTCAAGCAAGGATTGCTACAGAAAATTTGGGGATCACTGGTCCACGATATACAGGCTTTGTTGGCTGAGTTGTACCAGAGGAAAAATACACATTGGCAAAAGGAGTCTTTTTTCTTCAACTACCTTTTTGAGTGGCATAAGCCATGCCAGCAAAGGGATTCTTACATCTATACAGAGGGTGTTGCTCCCATATCTATATCAATTAAGGGTGTGATTTTTTTCATGCTTGTGACTGAAACAGCTTTGTCAACAACACTTTATAATTTAGACCTGGCTTGAGAGCTGTCCTGGCTCTCAAGCAACTGCAGAATGTTGCGAATTTTAGAGTGAACTCATATATTGTTGGCAAAGAAATAAAAGGACACAAATGCAGCAGAGTAATTTTGAATAGATTTTTTTATTGTTATTCACAGCACACAGAGAACTTTTTTGTTTGGAAAGGTGGTGACTGAAGAAGCAAAAATAGCAGCTGTGCAGCTTCATGGCAGGACATCCACTGAAATATAGGCTTTCTTCGTAATCAAAAGCCGAAAGGTTTCTGTTATGACCATATCCTAGCTAGAATGGGCTTGTGATATAGCTGGACTGTCAGGCACTTCCATTGGAAGCTAAGTTTACACTGGTACAAAAAGCTGATAAACTGATACAACTTTCTGAACAAGATAAGTATAGAGCAGAAGTACTCCTTTGTAGGTAAAATGGCATATACGTCAGGGGAGTTGCAGCCATAGCAGTACTGGTTAGGAGAGGGAAGTGTGGTTTGCTTGCTCTTTGTCTTCTTCACAATCTTAATCAACTGCCAGGCTGGTGTATGTCTCTGTGTAATTTATTCCACCCTGAAAAAAACCCAGCTGTTTTTGTGCAAGTCTTGTCATTTATTCTTACCAGACATCCCTGTATTTTGGTCAGAGCAATAGCTTTGGCATGGCCAAAGTGATAACTCCAAGTACAGTGACATAACAGTGTTTAAAGGCTTGATTTCCCCAGAGGACAATCCTAAAATCCTACTGATACGGAGAAGAAAAACCTTCCTCCCTCCCTTCTTCTCATGCTGGCTCTGGAACTTGTTTGATGCCCCAGCAAGCTGCTTCAGCTTACTATACAGACAGCAAATGAATGCAGCAAATACCAATGCAGCATTTTCTGCCAGTTTAGTGAAATAAATTGGTTAGCTTAGAGATCAGGTGAACACTCAAGTGTCTCTGCAGAGCAAGAAGCAGCAGTGTATAGCTGAGAGCAGAAGAAAATATTGGGAAAATTTTTTTTTTTTTTTTTCTCAATATTAGACTGATTTAACTGTCTTGCCAAACTCCTTAATGCTGGCAAGGTCACAAAATGATTAACCAGTTCAAGAATGTCCATCCACACAGAAGTATGCATTTGTTTAGCTGATTCTGAATATCAGAGCTCAAAGGCTTGTCTGCACTTGAAAGTATTTCTCAGTGTGGCTTGACTGGCACTCTCCCATTCCTCTGAAGAGATGCAGTTTATGAGAGTCACTTGCTGAGGCAGCTCAAACCCAATTCCAGGAAAAGGCCTTCCTTTTGATATCAGCATTACCGAGTCTGCCTTAGGCTCCTTGTTGCCACTGCCATTTTGATCAGAAAAGGCATTTTTTTTGGGCTTGTAATCAACAGAAATGCTTATCATACTGGTGAAACAGTGAAATGGAGACCAAGTTAAAAGCAGTGTACTTGGAGTTCTGCTGGATAAGAAAATAACCATTTCCTTGATCAGACAGGGAGTTGTCTTTGAGATGGGGTGCTTAGCATTTAGCAGCAGACTGGTTACTTGCAGCAACTGATGCAAGTTATTTTGTTTTTGAAAAGCTATTAGCATTTTTTTTTTTTTTTGTAAACTGATAGACCAATCTTCAGATCAGTGGATACGTTGGGATTTTTTTTAATTGCATGCATTACTTCACTGCCACCTTGTATGTTATATATGCAAAATCAAACCACCCTAAATTTTAATTTATGAAAAAAATGTGTTTGGCTAGAAGTCCAAATGGGGGTGAAAGAAACCTGAACAAAAAACACTTTGGAGAGTAAATGCTGGAAGGTTATTTCTTTTTTGAGTCACAAAAAGGTCTTTAGTAGGAAATATTCAGAGAGCTGCCTCATGGGAGGGTAATATTTGTGAATGTTGAAAATTGCACAGATATTAATACAAAGCCGTATGAGGAGATGCTGAGGTCACTTGGTCTGTTCAGCCTGGACAAAATGGAGACTGAGGGGAGACCTCAGCAGTCTACAGCTTTGTCATAAGGTGAAGAAGAGGGGCAGGCACTGATCTCTTCTCTGTAGTGACCAGTGACAGGACCTGAGGGAATGGCCTGAAGTTGTGTCAGGGGAGGTTTAGGGTGGATTTCAGGAAAAGGTTCTTCACCCAGGGGGTGGTTGGGCACTGGAACAGGCTCCCAGGGCAGTGGTCACAGCACCAAGCCTGACAGAGCTCAAGAAGTGTTTGGACAATACTCAGGCACACAGGGTGACTCTTGGGGATGGTGCTGTGCAGGGCCAGGAGCTGTAATCGATGATCCTTGTGGGTGTTTTCAAACTCAGGGTGTTCTATGATTCTATGATTCCATGATTCACTGCACATCAGCAAATTTCTCCCTAACAATACAGTCCATTGCTCATTATTAGTTGCTATGTAATATTCATGCATCTAAAATCATCCAGCACAGGAGAGTTTGATCAATTTCTCTGTAACAGCAGTGACTAAATTTAGTGGATATTGTGCCTGTTATGGAGCAGAGGTTGGGATATTTCTTATCTTTACCTGAGGGGCTCTTTTAACAGTCATAAATACCATGTGCTTAGAGAATAGGAGTGACTAGTGAAAAGCTGAAGCAAACAACCCACAAGCTGAACTGGTTGGATGAACTATTCAACAAACACCTATGAAAAATAAAAGCAAAATCCATTTTCAAATTATTTGTTAATCAAAATAACCTGAATCCTTAACTGGTGTAATTTGTAGCTAACAGTTTGTAAAGCTGTAATGGGCAAAAAACACTTGAAAGGAATGAAATACCATGGCTGATTTTAATTGGCTTTTTTTTTTTTTTTTTTTTTTTTTAATACTTCTATGCATCCAGAAATATTAATTTGGTTCTCATTATGAGTGAATTAACTTAAAAAATATTAGGCAGTGAAACTATATATATACAGACATAAATATATATATGTGTGTGTATATATATATATGTATGTAAAAAATATGTATGTGTGTGTATATATATATATGAACTTCTATTTGTTGTTTAGATACTTCCAAACCTAATGGCCCCACTAGCTGGTGCAGCAGAGTTTTATGGTACCCAGGCACTTAGAGCACCTCCCAAAGTTCCTCAGAGATAATTTATGATCACACTTCCCAAAGCCCTTTTTCCCTATCAGAGCTGGCAGATTGTCACTGATTCATAAACCAGGGCAAAACCACCCTCTGCCTGTACCTACAGCTGTGTGCATCCCAAAACAGCAGTTCCCAGGCTATAGTCAACCCCCAGGAGTTTTGCACAAGTGTGTAGCAAGAAGTCTGCAGAGAGTAGCTGAAGATTATCAACTTACTACATCTGGATGGTTACTCTGAAGGCTAGAAAGTTGAGTTCACAAGGTTGGGAAACACTAGGTAGAGACCTATTTCTCAGCTTTCCTGAAATTTGAAGAGTGCTATCGCAACCACCCAGTATGTGTATGCGTTTAAATGCTTGCATTATGAGTCTTAGAGATATACTAAAGGAGACAAAAAAATGCCCTTAATAATATCGACTGTAGGTGCCATTTAAGCAAATATTTACGTGGTTTTCTGGCATATGAGATCTTTAGAAGTATAATTACCTGCTGGCTGTGAAAGCATAACTTTTATTGAGGTTGGGATGTTAGAATCAGAACATGCTCATTCAAGGTTTATTGAATAGTATGTGAATCACTGTATTCCATTCTTTAAGATTTGCCCTGGACCACTATTGAAGTAATAACCAAAATGGAGTAAGCCTCATTGTAAGCTGAAATTGTTTTATTTTGCACAGTCTCTTCAGTTTCATTTAAACTATGTTTGCCTGTTTGGTGTAAACCCCCACTGTCTTTCTAAGATGAGGATGAGAATTGCAGATAAGAATATGCACACCTTTTTTTTTTTTTTTCCCTTCTTAGGGCTGCTGTGAAGTTACAGTCGCAATATAAAGATGACAAGAAGTTCAAGACAAGATAAAGGACCCCTGTGAGATTGGACACTGAGAGGTACACCAGACTTCCTCCTTTTGCTTGGCACTTCTCTTTTTATTCTTTGATTAAAGTCTTTTTCCTTTACTTACATCCTCCATTAAGATGTCTCAGTGTCATTTAGGGTGTTAATTGAGAGGAGGTTTAAGCTCATCAAGGCGATTATAAGTGATAGTTAAAAATTTCTATATATGGCCTATGCTGGAATCAGCACAGTAGGATGCCATTTTTCTTTTATCTAACTGACATTGGTAATAATAGATGAAATTATTACTAAATCGCAGCTGCAGAGATGATATCATGATTTTTTTGTGTAATCTTTGATGAAAAATTAATTTTTGAGAGGGATAATTTAAAATGATTTAAATAGTATTATACTGAAGTCCTTACTGGTAATTAACACCAATCTTGTCAGAAGTGAATCCACTTTTGCAGCTGTTTCTAAAGATACCTACAGTATTTGTAACTTTTCTGGGAGTGAAATTATAGTGTTTGGACTTTATTTTTACTGCATAAGGACCATTAAGAGAAAAGGATGTTAATAGAGAAGGCTTTGTTCCCCAGCAGGGCCAAAGTCTATTTCACATTTTCAGTGTTTCTCTATGTGTGTATTTAATTAGCTATGCTCAGCATGTAAGCAGAGTTCAGTGTATGCAAAGTAGACTTTACATGGTATTTATATGTATGTATTCGCATGCCAGTGTACACACAGATATGTATATCTTTATGGGTTAGCTATATAAGTATACACAACTTTATTTGCGAGGGTTTTAATTGGTTGAACAGATGGCTGATCAGAAATGCTTCTTCATCTTCATCAGTGACTCGTCTTTCTTTCTTTGCATCGACTTTCATCACAGTGGCAAAAAAGTGCTCTAACGAGAAACAGCTGAAAATAGATTTTTCTTTGGTACTTTCATCATGCTTTAAATGACAGAAGTGGATTTTTTTGTCCTATATATAAAGACCTGCAGGAGAAGGTTAAAAAAGGAAATATAGTGAAATCTAAATAGAAAAATTTGAATGAGAATATGGGAGAGCCTCAGATTATTCCTCTTATCTTCATATTTTACTTTCTTCTTTTTTAAAGTACATGCTGATTTTTGACAAGATATATAGTCGTGGTTATTCACGCTAGCTACAGTACCTGCCAATCAGTTTTTCTTTTCCTCGAGTTTGGTGCAGAAAGGGGGAGGGAGGGACAGGAGTTGAAAGATGACACAATGGCTTAGAGGACTGTTACTTTAGGTATTCATTAAAAAAGGAGTTACATGGCCAGCTTCTGCTGTTTCTGCAATTTTATTATATTCAAATCAAAGTCTGACTTCTGTAGGCTTTATAAAGGAAACAATGTGCCTTATAAACAGAGTGCAGGGTTCATGTAGGAGTGGTTCACTTACAAGCAGATTCATGGCTTGAGTTGATGTATAGATATGTGAATAATCTATCCCATTTTTAATTTGAAAGAATAAGTTACTTGCTTTTTTTTTTTTTTGTCGGTGTTGAAGTCTTTTGCAAACAGCTGCTTTTATTCTCTGAATTCCTGTGGATATATCACTGTTGTATCCACTTTGCAAATTGGTAAACTGAGGAATGCCTTGACTGAGGAATCTGAGAAAATCATACAGCTAGCTGAGAGTCAAAAGCAGAAGTAGAACTTGGGGATTCTGCTCTCCTCTCCTTTTTCTCCAGAAGCAGACCAAAACCCCTGGAAAAGTATGGTTTACAAAGGAAAAATTACTCTTTGCATATTTAGCCCTGTTTGAACTGAATATGAAAGAAATACTCTGGTTTCAGTGTAATAACCTGACTTTTTTTTCTTAGTAGAGCCTAGTTTTCATAGGCTTTCTCCTCATAAATGGAATCAGCAATATGCCCTTGTGCCCAGTGCAGCTGTAGAAGGACCACAGTCCTTGCCAAGTGTATGGGGGGGAGGGGCCCAGAGGAACAAAGAAGTGGTGAAGCTTGAGGCTGCAAGCAGAGGCATTTCATCAAAAAGGGAGTAGCAATAGAGGAAGACTTAACATTCTTCAGTCCTGCTGGGATGGGTCAGTCTGATGCAGACACTTTAGAAAGGAAAGGGAAAAATATGTAAACAAGAAATTTCTGGAAGTTAAAGATGTATAGGGTGCGGTAAGTACCTCACAAGAATGATATATGGCAACTTCTAAATTCTATTATTAAAAGACTTCCTGAGGGGGAGATTGAAACTAGAATTCAAGGATAAGTATACGTGAACACCATCTGGCTCTTTAGTTTCAGTTCTTTAGACTGGGACAGTCTGGAGATAGAGAAGACATTATTAGGACTATCTCCTCACAGCTTTGATGCAGCTGCTCATGTGCTTGAAACAGCAGTCAAAAGTTGTACTGGAATTTTCTTTTTCTCCCAGAACAATTACTGCAATATAAGGATGATGTTTGTGGGCTGGAAGGAGAAAGAAAAGATTCTGGGAATAAGAACAGCAGCTTCAGATTTTTTGAGCCCTTCTTTTCAGATTGTGACCCCTTGTTTGCAGGCTTTGAAACCCTGATAGAAATGGTGTGGGTTTGGGAGGAGGTAATCTTGGCTCAGGAGGTCTGGCAGATGGTGTTGGCAAATGGCACTGCAGGCTCCTGCAGTGTGGTGCAACACTCTGGAGGTGGGTAGGGGAGCAACGAGGTTGTGGGAAGCAGCTGGTGGCAAATACACTCAAGATGGCTCCAGTGAGCAACCCCAAACAGCCTGGTAGGGTGGAGAAAGAGCAGAGTAAAGCTCAGAGCAAATGAACCAGCACTGTGGTTGTGTCCCTCTTCAGGAGGAAGTGTCTGAGGTGAAGGTTAGCAGCTGACAGAAATGTGGGTAATGCAGTGCTGTCCTTCTCACCCTTACCCTTTGTGGAAAGGTTTTTCTTAACACAAGCATAAGGTCCTAAAACCCAGAAAGGCTGACCTTAAAAAATATCTATCTTCATGACTGGAGGAACTCAGTTCCCTTTTATAGTGGTGTAAGTCTACAGGCTTTCCAGTGGAGACTGTGACACATCCTTATGAACCAAGGTACTTGGGAAGTAGTCAGATGACTGAGCTGCTTTTCTTCTCTCCCCCTCTCTCTTTTTCCCTCTTTTAATATTAAAGATGATGAAAATAACCCAAGAAATTAATATCAACCTCTTCTCTCAAAAGAGATTAGTAGCATGGAGGAGGCAGTTCTTTCTAGTCTATTGATGCTGACAGACTTCAGTGAAAGAAATTTTTAGGTGGTACTTGGGGATAAAGCAATAGCATAAAACTAAAACAGTCAAGAAACGTATGCTTGCATTCTGACTTGTTCAAAGCACTAAGGGAGGTAAGCAGAAGGGATCTGCAGCATTTATACATCAGGTAGCACCAGCTCGGAGCTAGACTGTTATGGGTGTGAGTTTATGCAAAACACAGCCTTGCCCATGCATCTTCATCCAGAGGTGTAGTATTTTTTAGAACTGTGGACCTTTATCTGCAAAGCCTTAAAAACATGATTAACTTGGTTTTATATATATATTGCAAAAAGATTTTCTGCAACAGTGAAAACAAGCAACAAGGATGACACTAGTCTCCTAGTGCATTTCTCTAAGGCTCATGATATCTCTGGTTATTTACCTTGCCTCCCTATCTCATCGTTATTGTCTTTCACTCCATAAGTGCATCATCTTAAGAAGTGGCTATGAAGCAAGTGGCTATTAGGTATTCAGGCCAGACATGGGGAAGGCAGACAAAAAACCACTCTTGGTTGGCTGAATAGGACATCCTTGTTGCAGTCCTTGAACTGGAGTCCATGCCAAACATTCTGTGCTGTTGCTTCCAAGATGGGCAGATGGGGGTCTTATCAAATAAGACAAGATTCTCCTTCCTTGCCAGTGTCTAAGCATGCTGCCTCCATACCTATTCCAGGTGTTGATGTACGGGAGCAAGGTGACTCTCTTGCACATCACGCATAACATGCTCGGTTAAACAGAATTGAATATGAATTGTCACATCTTTTGCTGTTGGAAATCAGTGCCATGATTCTTCAGTCCATTTATAATTAGAAAGAAGGGCTATTGGTTAAAAAAGCCTTTAAAACTGAACTTCTTGAGATCATATCTCCATATTAGGAGGGTTTGGGGTGGAGGGGGGTTTAAAGGGTGATTTAAACATA
Organism: Corvus brachyrhynchos; assembly: GCF_000691975.1. Lineage (NCBI taxonomy): Eukaryota > Metazoa > Chordata > Aves > Passeriformes > Corvidae > Corvus > Corvus brachyrhynchos. Next base: position 7,190,939 of record NW_008237222.1, read on the forward strand.
AAGAAAAAGTGAATGTGAGTATAGATAATATTTTTGATATTTTATTAAATGTAAGAAGGTTTGATAATTGTGGGTTGGGTTCCCCGCCCCCCCCCCCCTTTTTGTTCCTTCTCTTTCCTGTTATATATCTTACTCCATTTACTATGATCTATGCCTGAATCACTGGTGAAATTATGATATCATAACAGTCAAAAAGATAAAGGGAGGAATGAATCAAGGAAAGCAAAGGAGTTTTAGTGGTAATTCATGTTACATTTTGTATTTTTCTTTTGTTAACACTACTGAGATGTACTGCAGTATAGTATCATAAGCTTTTGGAGAGGGTAAGTTTAAAATCTTTCTTCTTTCCCCATCCTCTTCAGCCATGCTATGTATTTTTAAATCACTAATCAGTTCAGTGATTAAAATACAGGAAAACCAAACTGAAATTTAAAAATATCTCAAAAAAAAAAAAAAAAAAATCCCTCAAACCTCACTCAAGTAACAAGAATAAAATAAACATTTTGGCCTTCTTTCTTCATTCATCATGAAGTATATGCTTTATAAAACTAACTCCTGGTAAATTATTTGTGGGTCACCTTTAAAGAAGTTCCTGAGGTAGTAATGCATCCCCTGAAATGAAAAGACACATAGATTTTCTGTTGTTTATATGAGACATGCTTATGCTTTAAAAATACTTTTGCAGTGGGTTTAAAGAATGATAAAGATGTTTATGTATTTTTGGAGCTACAGCACGGTCCAGTGATCTGAGCTGCAGACACACAAAAGTGCAAAAACAACCTTGAAAATGCTTTGGCAGACTTCACATGTTAATCACTGCAGAATGGCTTCAAAATTAATGAACAGAGAGCAATTGTTTCTGTAAAAGTGCCTCACTCAGAGATGTAAGTGAAATAGAAATTTAGTGTAGTAGTTTTCAAGACAATGATTAATATTTACATTTATCAGCTGAAAAGCCCCAAAATGTTATAAAAAGGTAACTTTTACAAAGTAGAGTACTTGTTTCCCTGCTAATAGGCAGCACTTAGCCATCTAAAGTCAGTCTCTTTCTCTCTCCCCTTCCTTACCAGAACAGTTGTAACGCTGATGGTAATGCCAAATTGGTGTATGTTTTTCTTCTTGTTATGCCATTAAGATGAATCATTTGCAGTTAGACTATATTGCTTCCTCCTTTTAAAATGTATTTTGTTGTTTCACAGTTGTACTCTACTTTTTAACATACATTTACTTTATTTGTATATTTTTTAACTTCAGACATAGTGTTAAAAATCTTAATTATTCTAAGCTGTTCAAGAAGAGAATTTAAATGCATCACAGGATAGGTAGATGTATCTGAACACTCTGCCAACTACAGTCCAAAATATTGTTCTTCATTGTTCCCTTCTACATATTCAAGAGATATTTGATCAAAATGTATAACAAACATGAAAACATATGAAAGCTTTGAATTTTCAATGAGGAAAAGAAAATATAGAAAAATAGTATGATATTGTACTATGCTTAGGGGCACTGGTTAGGGTACTTATGCTGGAGAAAATAGCAAAATGCAGAGAGTCTGACTAGTTTCTTGGAATCTTATGTTTAATATTTCTTCAGTATGGAAATCATGCAAAATTACTTGAAAATGGCTGTCAAGTGTTTGATCATAGCAGTATAGAATCCCCAAGAAGAAAAGGAAAGAAATCCCAGAAAAGTTTTGAAAAGGTTTGAATATCAAGTAACAGACTGGGCTGCTGTCTTCATACTTCTGGTGCGTTTTTAACTAGGCTACCTTGTGTTCTTTTCTTTCCTTTCCAAACCCAGTATTTAAAAGTCCCATATGGCAATAGATATTGCTGGAATAGAATGCATACTGTTCTGGAATCAATTTTATCTGAATTAACTTTCTGTATTTTAGAATGCAGATGAAATATTTTGCCTTCTCTACATTTTCTTTTGACCTGGTCCTTGTCCCCTCTCCATTCTCTTGCCTGCATCCCTCTAAATGGGTGTTTATGTAATATACAGAACTTTCTCTTTAATCCTGTACAGATGTAGAAGGGGTGGGGTTGTTCTGCCCAGTGGCATATATGCTTAGACGACAGACAAAGGAGGATTGAAGGTGACATATTCTGTGTGATAACACCAGACCAGGCACATTAGGTAGGTGCTCTTCATTAATGGGACAAGGATGGGAAAGAATGTGAATAGAAAAAGCAGAATCTTGCTTGGAATTTGTTGATGCCAGAAGCATTATTTAACTTTTGAAGAATGAAGTTAATGTTTAAAGTTAATTTTCCCTTGTGATCTGAACTGATGACTCTGCCTTTTACTCACAGACCCTTATCATAGGAGTCGACTCATGCTCAAGGTCAAGGAAAAAATCTGAAAAGGGATACTGTTAGGGAATAATCCAAAAACGTGCTTGTTTTACTTCATATCCTGCTTAGCAGAGACTCCACTAGTCATGACTGACAGCTCTTTTCAACCATTAGAGATTTTGTGTCAATAGGTCAATAGATTTAATATCCTGGGGATATCCCCTTCAGATTGCTGATCAGCACCTTACAACAGCCAAAGGCCTGACCTCGGACCATTTTCAGATTTAAACTGAACCAACTGGATGTCAAACTAGGACTTTGGGAGACTAATCAGAACAGGGTGCATAGTCTGGTAGTACAGCCATGATCTGAACTGGGCAGACATTGAGTTCACCTTCTGCAATAAGACTACAGAGAAAATAAATCATATATTCTTGAACTGTTCTTTGCTGAGCAAAGGTGTTTGCAAATCTAGACTAATATCTAAAATTGTGCCGAAGCTATGTACATTTGGAAAGCGGATTGTGGGAAACTACTTATTTGTTTCTTAATGTATTTTTAATAGTGGTTTTGATTGATATGGAACATATGCCATGTGAATACTCTCTCCTTGTACCTGGTGTCACACAGAAAGTAAATGCAATAATATTAGTGACTAATGAATCATAGAAGTCTGAAATTTCCTTCCTATCCAAAGTTATTTCAAAATATTTAAAAGGTGATAATAATTTCCAGTTTTGTTGAGAAATCTTTAGTCTAGCCAGACTTTAACTGGAATCAACACACAAGTACAGACCTCTGTCAGATTCTCTTTAGTATGATTTTTTTTTTTTGTTTGTTTGGGGTTGCTTTTAGGTTTGGTTTGGTTTGCTTTTGTCTTTTTTCATCCAAGGTGAGATTTGTCTTTCTAGCTTCTTATTGTAAGCCAGCTGATGGTGATTTTGAGATTGCATTTCCACAAGTTTTAGGAAAATAAGTGGAAAAGTAGAGAGGGGTTACCCACATCAGTTCCCTGCTGAGAAAGATGCATTTCTGTAGGCTAAAGTACATTATTAGTCAACTGAGAGTACACATGGATTGAGACATTACCAATGTCCCAGCTACAGTAAAGGCTTCAGACTCAGGTGGAACTCCATTAGATATAGATAATACAGTCATGAGTCAGGAAGCCATAGGCTTCATGAGTTGTATATCACATTGTTTCCTTTCCTGAGTCCAAAGGAAGGTCTTGTGCAGGGTTGCCACAAGCTCACGGGTGTGTCACTAACAGCTTGAGGCGAATTGGAGCTGTTAGAATGAGTAGCACTGTCACAGGAGGATGTTTTTTTTCCTGTTCCCAATGGATCTCCAGAGCTTCCATACACTAATTAATGATGGAGGCTGCTGTTGTGGGAAAATAATATAAAGGCCCAGATTTTGTGCTGCAGGCAAGGAGCAAGGAGTGCTAATTGGGAGGGAGGTGTGAGCAAAGATGCCACCTTGCACTGACTGATCATTAGCCAGCTTTTGTCCTTGCCATGAGTTAGAGCAATCTGAGGGTGACTGTAAATTATGTGGACTGATAGTGGCACCATAGAGCCATTATGTTGGCTGAGCCATACTGGTGTGTCGCATATACTTGCCAAAGTCGACATTTTATCTGCTAGGGAGCAGAAGTGGAGAACATCACACTTGGGTTTTGAGAAAGGGCTAAGGACTAGTTTTGACAGGTGGGAGGAAACATTAGGTGAAAACCTAAGCCCTTTATTGGGATTTCTGCATTAACTTAAGTCTTTAAATGTTCAGATGCTTAGAAACTAAGGACTCCTTGCAGAAAGAATTGAATGGAAAAGACTCTCTCTCTGAATATATATTAGTGCTTCAACTTCTGCTACTACCAGTGGAGCAGGTAGTCCATCTCCAGAACATCCCATGCAATCCATTAGGCTGCAGCTCCAGAGCAAAATCATACTTCTCAGATGATCTGTGGTAGAAAATCTCTTCTGAGTATCTACAGTGTCCTTTTGACAAGCTCCTTTATGCCCTAGTCTTCTTCCCCTTCAGCTTTCTCACTGGGGTGGCAGGATTTGACCAATATATATGAGGATTTGACCAATATGTATGACCAATATATGTAGGTCAAAGATAACATGAAAAGGTAAAAGGCAAAAAAGGAAGAAAAAACCCCAAAGGCCAGTCAAAGATCCAGAGTTCTCACTTTGAGTAGGATTGATGAGATCTAACAGAAATGCGAGCTGTCCTGTCAGTTTTGCATTTGATTTTTCCCGATCATATTCTACTGCAGAGTCAGTGCAGAGACAGAGTTGTTACTGTTCCTGCACGTTATGGTACTTTGGCACTAGGCCACTCCATGCATACATGCCAAGATGCTTTTATAAAACCATTAATAAAAGTACTAATTAGATATTTAGAGGACTGAAAATCCTGAAGATTAAAATACCAGTAAAGTAGTTATGACCACAAGTGTGTTTTACATAAGTAAGCTCATAAAGGGTTTTCTTCACTGGTGAAAGCAAAAATTATGAACCCCATGTTTCTTTCATAGTAGAACAGGTTAGACTGTTAAATGCTTTTTATGTGTGCTACTATTCCATTTTTTTCATTTATTATCTTGCAGTCATATTTAAAGGCCCCACCATCATACTTGTTACTGCACACACAAAAATACAATCTCTACCTTAAATTGCTTGCAATCTCTTAACTTTTCAGTTTAAAAGCATGTTGCAAGACACATTTTAAGGAAGCAGATAAATACTGTCAAAGATGTTGCAGAGAATGAATGTGGGCATGATCTGAAAAGTTTTATTTAAAATTGTTTGTTTTCCTGGAGGTTTCCATATACTGCAAACTTCAAAGTTCACTAGGCTTCGTAGCTGAGCAAAAGAACATGTCCAAGGTGAGGAAGCCTACTGTGTCATAAATGGCTTGGCAAAGATAAAGATGGAAGAAACATTCAAAGAGGAGCTAGGGGTCAATAAATGAAAGGAATGGGGAGCAATTTAAAAACGAAGAGAGGACAGCTGCTTATACTTTCTCACAAAATTTTGACTGAGTGCTAGAGAATATTGTGGGCACCAATAGGAAAAATAGCTTCAAAAAAGATTAGGCAAAGTCATGTAGGTCGAGATGAAGTTACTGTGTCCTCTTTTTAGGATTATCAGACAAGTTGACCTGATGTAACAGCCTAAAAGGAATCTGTAAATTGCCAAATGGAAGCAGGGAGAGAAATTTAGGGAGCAACCATTCTGTTACATTTCATCCCTAAACATCTGATACCATCAATAGTCAAAGGCAGGATACACAGGCCTTTTGTCTGGTCCAGTTTAGTAGCTCTTAAACAAAAGATAAATGCAAGATGCTGATCTCAAGTATTGTTGTGGCCGATAGCCTGTGTAAATAGTGGCAATAAGGTTTGGTCCTTTTGTGCACTCTGGATGCATTTTAGAGACTCTAGTCCAAAGCTGAGGAGTGGTCTGAGAATAGAAGTGCTAACCTTTCACTGCAGCTATGAGGCGCAGCGAACAGTCCTGCCACATGACATGAGGACATAGTCATGGATCTGTGCCATCCATCCTCCCTTCCCCATTTAAATATTTTCTATATCCCCACCTGCCTTCTCTGGTTCAGAGTAAATGTGGCTTCCTTCTGAAACATGACAGTGAATCCAGGGAGCTGGACAAAGCATTTCCTTGCAGCAACATTTGGCCACAGTCTGTATTAGACCAGTCTTACCCCTTTGTGTAGAATTAACGGGTCCAACAGGTCCAAGATTGGTAGTAGATCATCTCTCGGCTTTTTTGGACTGTATTTATTATATGTTATCAACCAGCTTGTGCTTTGGTTTCAGAAGGTGATGAAAGGAAGGGCTGTTTTTCCAGCTGAGCGCAGAGTACAGCAGAGAAAGAATGGTGAGTATATTTCTGTTATGTGTCCCGATTTGCCTCTGCACTGTTTGATATTCTGACCCCACTGTTCTGTTTCCAAAACAGCTTGAGAGTCCCCTAAACAGCTGCAGAAGGTGTCATCACTGTGGGGAAAAAAAAAAGTATAATGTACATCTCAATAACCCAAATCCAGGGCATAATTTTTGTCTGGGCTGTGGTGATTCAGCTTTGCTGTATTTGCACTTCAAGTGCAAATACACTAGCAAGTGCACAGGGACACACACAGACACACATACAGGCACAGAAATGGCAGGGGGAAAGGAAGGAAAATTACATAATTCTGAGTGTAACAGAAAACAAAACAATGGGGTTGTGATATTTTACCTAGAGTGGTGTCTGATTCAGAGACTCTTTGCCTTAAATGATGTTTATCATCAATGTTATCCTGTATGGATAACTCTCTATTTTTGTTCCCTGGATTTTGTAATCCTCTTTCAGTTGGATACCTTGTTTTCTGTAGCTGCAGGGTATAATATAATAAAAGTGGTATGCATACATCTGTAAGTTGCACTTAAGCTGATATGTGCACTGTGTGTACATATACATAATATTTTTAGATAATATATAAATGTGATACATATAGCCATATATATATATATGCATACAGAAATTAATACTTTGATGTATTTAGCATCTTCAACTAATTATACCTTGCAGTCTCATGTTAATTCCCATTTGAAACATTTGGCACTATTCCTCCTAATTCATTTATATTAATGAGGGGAGGATCCTCTGAGCAATAATCAGTTAAAAATCATGACTAGCTTTGTTAATAAATACCAGATTGGTACATGATACTGTATTGGCTTGTCCTTAATTAGGAAGCACTGGAAGGAGTACCAAGAGGGAAATACTCATAAATTTTTCTTTTAAAGTCTAACTGCTCTCTTTCTGGTTTTTGCATCTTTGAAACAGAGAGAAAAACGATAGCTTTGAAATTTTAATTTTTCTGCACTTAAAACAGGAAATATGTATTATATTTAATTAAGATATACATTTGATATTGAAGTTTTTCCAGCCAGGTCCGTGTAAGCAAAGTAAAATCAAGAAAAACATCAGCAACATTGCTAAGTATAAGGTAATTGAAATACTTAATTTAAATATTAGAAAACTGGAAGTTTTATGAAGCATTTGGGAAGGCTGGATGGCTCAGGGAACTAGTAATGAACTAGTGAAATCTTCATTTTTAGGTGATTGATTGCAATTGCATCTAGGAAAGGCTAGAAAGTCATTCCTGTCAGCCCATGTGCAGCAGTGGCTGTGCTATCAAAGCCAGGTCTTACCCTCAGCTGGGACTCCAGGAGTGAATGGGCATGTTAGTGAGGACAGGCATGCAATATCTGTGGAGTCTGGCTTTTCTGGAATGGTAATGGGTGAGTTTCTCATCTAGTCAATGAATTTTTCCTGAGTTTTTAATCTCAGAGTCCTTTAAAGTGGAAACTTTTTCTGGCATCACTTACAGTGATTTTTTTCCCCTCATATCTTCTGAATACTTAACATCACCGTAGGCTTGCCAAGGTGCAGTCCACTGGTGCTTGTTTATGCCAAATACTTCCAGCATATGTATGCTTATTTTATCAGTAGTCAGTATTATGAGTTATTAATACAGGAAAAGCTTAATTAGCGATGCTTATTTGAGATCTACTGAACAACAGAATGGCAAGGACTGACAGCCCTGTTCTATGCAGCGGTGGAAACTGAAGTCATCACTTCTTATCAGAATCTTTTACATATGCTAGTACTTTGAAGCCCGACATGACTGTGCTGCTCTGAACTGCAGCAGCACTGACTCTGCTCCTGCCAGGACAGTGCTGCTGGAGAGAATATGGCAATATAAGCCTATTATTTGTGGGTCAGATGGGTTGAATGTGACCTTACAGGGAACTGTGCTAATACTGCTTATACACTCGTTTGATCTGAAACTCTTTTCCAGTCCACCTGTTGCATACCCTTGCAGCTCTCCTTTCCTTCACCCACTTGTTCAGGTCTATACTTCCAGAAGACAAGCCCCTGCACTCTGACATTAATGGGGTGGGGGCAGTGGGAGGGTTCGTTCTGGGCAGGTATTTGGTACAGTGTTTACTCTGGCTAAGCACTTCTGATCTGGAAGGCAACACATCATCCTGTAGTAGAGGTGTCAGTTTGTGAAGTTGTGCCTCCTTTTTCCCTTCCAGCATTCATTTTTCCAGTCTGTTTATCTTGGAAACAGCTTGGGACAAACATTGGTTCTTACAGCATATTCACACAGCTTCTGGCACAGTGAACTGGCGCTCCCTTTGGACCTCAAAGAATTGCTGAACAACAAAAAGTCCTGACATGGCAATAAGAGGAGAAAAACCTTGAGGGCAGTGTGTGGAGGGGGGCACCATGGGAGGCACAGCACCTTCCTGTGTGAGTGAGAAGAATGACCTCCAATGGCAAGTCCATTGAGAGGAGCAGGATGGGGACAATGTCTTCTGGGGTAGCTGTACTTAACTGGGATGGACCAAGCTCTTGGTCAGTGGCATGGGATGGCAGGCCCTGGGCACTGTGGGAATGCGTGGAGGGCAGTGATGAGAAGGCAGAATATATACAGGGAAAGTAGAGCTGTTTTGAGAAACTGGTTGTCGGATATTTAACTGCATCAAAGTTTCTCCAAATACTTCTTAGCCCCCACTACACCTTCTCATGTTATGTCTTTTCTGTTGTCTTTACTCACCCTCTATTTTCCTTTCAAGGACTTCCTATCTCTTGAATCAATAGTTTGGAAAGGCTGCTCTGTTTAGGATCAGAGAGGCCTGAGGAAATTTTTGTTGAAAGCAAAAAAACCTTTTTATAGGACTGGGTTTTGTCTCCTGATCTGACCAAGTCTGATGTCCTGCTTGTCTCTTTTTCTGAGGCTGAGACACAACTTCAGTTTTCTTTTGGGTTAGGAAGAAAGACTGGGAGAGAAGTGCCAAGGGATGAGGGCAAATAAGGATTTTTGGAGCTGGATAGTGCAGGGCAGTTGCTCCTCTGAGCACTTCCCAGCCTAAGTATCTACCTGTATAATCAGTAGTGTTTATGACTAAAGAAATCAACTTCAATATAGTCCCAATTTCAAACTCTTTTTAGCAATCCTGAGCAGAAAGTCTTATTGTTTGTCAAAAAAGTGTGAGAACAAAAACAAACAACCCGGGAAATTAATTAACTTTGACTGTCTTTTAATTGCTCAAACAAATGATAAAATATTTCTAAAATAATCAAATCAAAACTGTTTTAAAAAATCACTTGACAGGATCCTTTTAAATTTACCAGTGACAGAATGATTGCAAATGTATATAAAACAGCTGCTTTCAGATGCAGGTAAGCTCCTATTGAAAAGAGATAAAATCCTAACTGTTTATGCCTGCGTTTGATGATAGTGCAGTTGAGTATTGTGTTATTTTATAATGTATTCAAGCACCTGTTTAGAGAAGGTATATTCCACTATGGTCCAAAATTAAAACAACCCCATTACTTGTCGGGGTTTCATTCATAATTCTTGTATCATGCTCTGATTAGAGTATACATTGAACCTCAGATGAGCATTACCTAAGGCACATCCAGTTAAATGCACTGTATAAACTAGGCACAAACCACAAAGCTACCTTTAACTTGCACAAAACAGCAAGTGGAAATTGATTAAAATATGCATTCTACTAATATAACGGCTGGTCTCAGTATAAAAATTAATTAATGCTAATAGTACACAATCAAAACTGCTTTTAGAAATCTTCTTAGAACAGTAACTAAAATGTTCATCTTTTTAATGCATTTGACTGAACCTCTGAGACTAAAAGCTTTGCTTCCTCCATGCAAATGTGAAAAAAAATCACAGCCTGAATTTTCAAGTGGTTATTTTATAGCAACCTCCCCCAGCCATTTGCTTTTGGATTTCTTGTTAACCTGAGCCTGGTCCCAGGCCATGTGTGAGGTTGTACTATTAGCTACTACAGATTAAGGTGGCAGCCCTGGGAATCGAGGCCAATAACATATGCAGATTGAGCCACAGAGCAGAGAAGGAGATAACTAAATGAAAAAAGGGGAAAGGGTATTGTGTTCAAAGAGGCAGCACAGCAATATTCTAGGCTTTCAGCTCACAGATATTCTGAGCATAAGGAGTGAATACTTGTCAAAAAAAGAACCCCAAAACCAAAACAGTCAGCCTCCAGGGCACTCTCTTCCTCTTGGTTTGTTTGGTTGGTTTTTACATTTGGGCAAGATATTTCACTTCATTGGGATGAATATTCCTCAGCTGGTTTAATTTCCAAAATATAAAAATTTAGAAAGTCAGTTCTGTGGGCACAGCAAGGGTCTAATCCTCTGGCTCTCACAGGATCTTGTGCTGTGAGAGGTGCTTCGGTGTGGCCTCAGACTCTGAGCCTCCAAATCAGGAATTCCCTTTGGATAGTGTCAAATCTGTCTATATCATTGGTGCATATCTCCAAGAAAAAGCCTTTAATATAAGTTATGAATTATTTACTAATAGAAGTGGGTTTGATACATCTTTTTTATACATATATAAATAGATACATATACACACACACACACTGGCACACCCATAGGCATAACTACATTTATGTATGTAAACTTCTCTTTATTCACAGGTAATGAGTTGTTAACTTTCTTCTGTTTGTCTCCTCTCCTTCCTATTCCATCTGACTTTGCTCTATATTTTTCAGTTTCTCAAAATCCTCCTCAAACCTTTCTGAATTTTTGGTCTGCTTTTTCCTCATTTCCCCAGATACCTCTGCATCTTTCTATAGGTGCCTAAAACAAAAAATGTCTGGCCTTAAAAGAGATGCTACCGAAACCTAAAGAAACAGCAACAGTTTATGCTGTAATATGTATTTGTCTGGGCCTTATCTGCCAAGAGCATCAATGAGAGTTCTCAAAATCTGAAACCTTGACATACATGGTTTTTCACAGTTGTAGCACCCATCAGATTTTTCCCATTTATGTTTTTAGCAATGGTGGTGATGAAATTTGATGACATCACTAAAAAACACAGACAAACAAAAAAGAGTCTTCTTTTTAATGATGCAAACATAAGCAAACTTCTCACTTTGTGGATGTATTTAGCAACCTGGGGAAACAGGAACCTTAGATTCAGTTTCCTGCTCCTACATAAGTTGGAGAAGGTTGCTTGGACTCCTCATTTGTCAGCTTCTTATCTTCAGAGGAACGAACCACAACTTGTTTCTCCTTTGCTCCTTCGCTGTTTTGTGGAACTAATTTTGGTTAAGTTTTACATTTGTCTGGGAAAACTTAGGGAAGTGCATCTGGAATAAACCACCTTCTGTCTTCAACACCTGATCCCTTGTGCTTGTATACTGTGTCAGCTTCACAGTGGCCAATTTGTCACCTCAGTTTTGCTTTGGGTACATAGTTCATTGCCCTTTACTTTCTTTACAGGTACAGAATATTGTCTTTGTTCTCTTCTAGGCCTACAGTGACCTGGACCATCTGAGCCACAAATATCTGTCACTGCTGTCACAGAGGTGCAAAGTCGTGCTCCTCTATGGAAGGATACTCTCAAGGCAATCACTGATGCTGTCTGTTCCAGGCTTTTTTCCTCTCCTTATACATTTTAATAACCAAACCATTAACATATAGAAACATTTCATCATAATCCAGGTGAGAGGTAGCTAGAATTTTTTTTTAATTTGCATTTGTTCTAAATTTCAAAGAAAATATAAAATTACAAAATCTCGACAGATGACTTAAGGAGATATTATTAATGGGAATATTAAACAATTAAAATAAAACCTTTAATGTAATTGAACAAAGTATTCATCCACCCTGCCAAATGGAGTGAGTAGTTATAGTTTTAGAGAGGACAGATGGATATGTGTTAAGCCATCTAGCTTCCTGGGTAGCTCAAGAAATCAGTAAGCTACCTAGAAAGACATGGATAACTGGACCTGTGGGATACTCAGGGCTAAATGATCCTAAAAGGAAGACATCTTTATTTCAACAGTATTTACAGTCACTCATTAGAGAAATTGATAATCATTAAAGAATTATCTTCAAGGAGAAAATACAATTCATGGTTTCATACTTTACAGATTCTCCCTGGGGATGATGAATTATTGGTAGTCCTGAGAAAGGCTCCTTCCTTTTCATTATTTCAAAGCAGACAGAGATGATGTTGTAGGTGATGAACATGGCTAAAAAACCGGTGAAAGCCCACTGTGACAGGGTGAGCAGCAAGGGTGGCTTGAATCTATTTGAGAAGGGCTAAAACACTCACTGGCTGTTCCAACTACATTAAGCAAGATTGCTAATAAGTACCTCAGTTTAAGGTAAAACTCTCTGCTTTAACAGAAGTGCTTACCACAGCACAGGTTCAAACCTTGATCAAACTTGATCAAACATTTGATCAAGGGAAACATTGTACAATGTGGATTTTATTTGAAAGTTTTCCTTGATCATATCACAACAAATTACATAAAATCTAATATAGGAGTTGATTAACAGGAAAAATCATAGGTCCATCAAGTGTAGTAATTATCTTGTAGAAATAGCTTGCAATGGATGCTTAAAGAAAGAATTTCAGAAGAAATCAATACAGACTCTCCCCTAGTACAGTATTCCAGTTTCTGGTAATAGGATGTGCAAAGGGATTCTGAGATGAATGGGACATCTGATGTCTCAAGAGGTTTTTCTTTCATGGTTTCCAACTGTTGTCTGAAACTATTTGTACTAGTAGCATCCAAAACATATTCTGCAAGGACTTCTACTGTTATATCTAAAGATACTTCCCTTAGTTTGTTTTAAATGGGGTATTTGATATTTCACTTTGGACAGGTAATCCAAATTACATTATTGTCTTTTTTTAAAATATAATTATAATATCTAGGATAAGACCTTTGATTAGTTATCTTTACTTCAGGGCTTTTCCTTTGTATAGATTTGCATTTTATGTCACTTGCCCTTTCATCACTCAGCTACTCGACATTGTGTTCTTCTCATCTAAACTTAGCACTCTGAGTACCAAATACCTGGACTGAGCTAGTTCTACCCTCAGACAGGCATCTAAGAGAAACAGAATCAATCATTGGCTGGAAACACTCATTTCACGCAGTGTTTTATAGCATCTCCATTAATTCATTTCTCTATAAGCCTCCTAAATCTGGGTTTCTTTTTTTGATATTTCCAACAAATTTACTCAGTAGAGAAATTAAGAGTATTGCTCTATGGTTTCCTGGGTCTCCCTCCTCACTACAAAATGCTTGAAATAATTTCTATTGTGTTTCTCACCTCCACTCTTTCGGTACTGAGGTCAATTTAAGCACTAGGTTACACACCACAGTGAGTAGTTTGGCAATTTCATATTTGAGTTCCTTTAGAGCACTTGCATGATCTGGTCCTGATGATTTGTCACTATTCATTGTATAGATTTGTTCTTAAACCTCTTCTACTGACACATCAATTTAAGAGTGTACCTTAGATTTGTCCCTCCATAAAGAGTAGTTCCAGGGTTGAAACCTCTCAAAGCTTCTCTGCAACAAGCATGGATGCAAAGAATTCATTTAGCATTTCTAACATGGACTGTTCTTCTTACAGCTGCAGGCCTGGTTGACTCCCTGGCAGGATTCCTGCTTCTGAAGTATTTGAAAAAAAAAAAAAAAAAAAATTATGTCTTTAGTGTGCTACTGTCCAAAATTTCCTATCGCTTGCATTAATTTTGTGTTCAGGCTGCTACAGGTTATACTCTATTCTGTTATCCTTTGTCAGAAAATATTGCACGTGACACACCAAATAAAGGAAGCAAACAGGTAGGATTTTGGGGACAGGGCAAGAGCTACAGTGACAAAAATACAAGACTTACCTGTACTTAAACAATCAAGAACACCACCAAACATCATCCCTTGCCTACAGATATTGTGAAAAGGGTGAATTCTACTAAAGTGAGAATGATAGCTAATATTTTACAGTTCCACTAAGGATCTTGAGGGAAAAAAAGTTAATTTCCAATTTAAATATTTTTATCAGATTTGAGGAAAATTGCCTGATATTTCTGATGTCCACACTTTGGGGAAAGACCCCAACAAAGAGCAGTACAATATTTTTGTTTCATTTTAACCATGAAGTGGTTTCAGCCCAAAGAGTTATTGCAATGAGCTTCATAATAGAATTAGTAGAAAAGTTTTATTGGTTGGCTTCAAATATTTTCATCCAGCTTTCAGTTCAAATTTACAGTTCCATTTGTATGTTCCCCCTTTCAGTTCATTGTCATCCTAGATTTTCAAGAAGTCTTCATTAATGTCGGCATCTTTTTGTTCTCCCTTTCTTTCTGTATTTTGTTTGGAGAAACAGAAAATAGCAGAGTGTAAGTGTAACTTTCTCCTTTCTTATCTGAATTCCACCAACTGGGCAAGAACATCCATAACTGGAAGGACTTCTGCTCATAATGCTGTTGTGTATTTGCTAATGCAATGACTTAAAGATTGCAGAAATAGTGCAAAATATATATATATATATGAAATTGAGAGGATGGTTGAGGAAAAGCTAACTATGGGTTGCCTACAGATAGATCTTGTTGGCAGTCGATATTTAGGAGCAGGCTAGAAATTTGGAAGAGAAAGAGAACACAAAATGAAGTAGCTGGAAACAGATGTTTTCCTGCAGCTTTCTGCATATGCTGCTCACAGAACTCATTGTGATTCCAGTGCAAGGACAAAGACTCAGGACAAAACAGTAAGGCACACAGATAAATCTTACCCTACTTTTCCCCATAGTCATTGAAATGTAAAAAAAAAAAAAAAAAAAAAAAAAGCAAGTAATCTGAACCATAAGCTTCTGAGGTGGTCCACATCATCAACACCAACTGTGGATGAATGCAGGAAGAATGCTTCTCTACTCACCTGGAAATGTGGGTGCTTTTTGACATGGAAAAACAGACCTTTTTCAGTTTAGTGCTTCCAGTATATTTAAACAATTAAAACACTAGATTTCATACCCGAAAGCATATACTCTTGATTTTATTACTTTATTTTGCTTGAGAAAGCAATTGACCTGTTGGAAAAGCAGATAAAGTGTGCAGTATATTGTTGTTATTGGCCCTATTCTGTCTAAAGTTCTAGAGAACACTTTATTTTTAATTTTACTGAATATGTTTCCATATAACATAGAGTGTTGCTTGTGCTGCAGTGTACAGTGTCTCAGCCCATATCCTTATAGGTCTCATAGTCTCATAGTCAGGAGTAACAAATTTGTGGATTCTATACCATAATATTATTTGCTTTAATGTTTAATCTCAGACACGGCAAACTGTTTACAACCATCTTAACTTGGCATTCTACAGATAGCTGTTTCTCCTGCTTACAAACAAGTTACATTAATGTAATGATTCTGCAATTACATAAAAAGATTACCAGACCACTTGAAAATCCCCTACTAGCATTCCATTTATATTAGCATACTGTTCTCAATTAGAGTAATATACGTCTGATGATTCACTTTACTGCAAAACTTAATTTGGATTTCTTGTTAATCCACATTGTATCAGTGTTTAACACCAAATATAAATAAATGCCACTGATTTTTTTTTTTGCCAGAAACAAAAAATAAAGTTAATCGGACTGTTTTGTAGAACAATTTTTATGTACCAAAGTTTATTATTTGATTGCTGCAAAATAGCCCACCTTCAGTAGGCACAGCACATCTGGTTGATTTTCTGAGAGGGAATAAATAAATTTCTGAGTTGATGGGTAACAGTGATGGTGACAGAGACATCAGTGGCATCCAGACAGTGATCGTCTCACTGCAGAGGAGAAAGTAAAGAACAGAAGAAAGTAAAGGTGCCCACATTTGCAGAAAGTTTTCTTTTCAAGGTGACCATTAGCTTTCACTGAGGATAAGCTTTTCATCTGCCTTCATCTGCAAAGCCAAGTTATTATAATGGAAGCCACCAACAGGCTAAGGAGGGAAGGAATTTGAAAGTTTGGTAGAAATGTATGTTAAAAATCTGTTTAAGACAATATGAAAAACTGCTCACGTACATACAAATAGGTGAAAATTCTTTTTCAGCTTTATTTACCTGAGAATGAATTTCAGTTTGAAGAGGCCTTTATGTCGTTTCAGGGAAAGCACCTAAGATATAAGCAATTTTCAACAAGAGTACTACACATTTGTCTTTATAACAATTTGTATGTAACAGCTTTTATGCAAATGATGCTAAAGTGGCACCTTTTTTCTAAATTGGACATTTTTATGGTTATAATTTTCTTCTGTAATAACAGCAAAAAAATGGTTGTCCCAGTGGAGTTGAGCATTTCATCTCTAGTGCTGTTTTGTGAAGTTGGAATGACAAGTTTCTTTCATTTGCGCAAAGAATGACAAAAAGAAGTATTTTTTGTCATTCTTGTCTGACTGGGTTGAGGCAGTTACACTTGGAAGCAGCACCAGTCCCCTGACACCAACCTTTTCTCTGCCATCAAGAATGGTATCATAAAGTCATAATAAAACTTAAAGGAACTAAAAAATATTGCTTTCTCTCTGTTTCTGCTCTTTGAAAGACATAAATCACTTTGTTAGTTTAAGTAGTTGCTGCTTTGGTGTGGTCTTTGGCGTTGATTCGCACTCATTCTCCAGAGGTCAGACAGGTGACTTTTACAGACCATAGTTTTGGATTTAATTAACTATGATACGAGAGAATTTATGTATTTCATGCAAACATTCCAAGGCATTAGTATAATAAACCAAGTAACATAGGCAGGTTCTTGTTGCTTAATTGACTATGCAGTTCTGCAACAGTGATATGAGAAATTCTGGGTCTTTAACAACGATTAAATTCTATCCCAGCTACTAATTAATTAGTGATCTGCAACCAGGAAACTTTATGATGGATGATTTTACCCCCATAAAGTGATAAATTGGTAGACTTTGAGACGTACAATAAGGTTAACAAAATCAAATTGAAATCTGATACTTCATCTCATAAAGTAAAATATCATAAAATATAATTAAATGTACTATTTTGAAAAAAATCCACAAATGTTTATTTGAATGTGAACAGCCAATAAATACTGAAGCCCCTTGTGTGTCTCTCTCTAAACTATGTAGGTAATATCTATATAACTTCTATATACAAACTATAAATTCAAAGTCTATTTTTAACCAATCTTCTGTTAGTACTGATTTTTATTTCTGCTACTCAAACATTCCCAGTAGTGATCCTTGGCATTCTGCAGGCCTAGTGTGCTGTGTTTGCTGGGACAGAGTTAATTTTCTTCACAGCAGCTAGCATGGGGCTATATTTTAGACTTGTACTGAAAACAGGGATTATAGTACCAAAATGTTTGTGTTATTGCTGAGCACTACCTGCACATCATCAATGCCTTTTTACAACATCAGTGCCTTTTCTGCTCCAGATCCCACCCCACCTGTGAGTGGGATGCCATGCACAAGGAGCTGGACTGGGACACAGATGGGACAGATAACCCCAACTTACCACAAAGGTGCCACATGACATGATGCTCAGCACATAAAGCTGGGGAAAGAAGAAGGAAGGAGGGGGGTCATTGGACCGACTGTGTTTGTCTTCCCAAGCCACAGCTATGTGTAATGGAGCTCAGGTTTCCCAGTGACGGCTGAACACCTTCCTTCCCATGGGAAGTGGTGAACGAACCTCAGTCTGTCTGTATATCCAGGGTTACTCCATCCCAGGTGCAGAATCTGTCACTTGTCTTTGTTAAAAGTTGGTGACTGCCCAGTCCTCTAATTTGTCAAGGCCTCTCTGCCTTCAAGGGAGTCAACAGCTCCTTGCAGTTTTGCATAATTAACTAACTCATTTATGTACCTTTGAGTCCTGTGTCCAAGTTGTTTATGAAGAAGTTGAAGAGAATTGGCCCTAAAATGGAGCTCTGCGGAACCCCACTGGTGACCCATTGCTAGCCTGAAGTTACCCCATTCACACTTGGGACATGTCATAGAGCTAACCTTTATTATTGTAGTAATGTACTGAAAGGTTAACTTCAGCCCTTCTTTTTTTTCAGAGCACTTATAGCCTAGACTGGTTTTCCGTAGAAATATAAGTGTTCTCTCTCTGCTCAACAATTTCTGTCTTTGAAGTTCCTGTGTTTTGCATTGTACCTTCCATTTCAGCTATACAGTATCTATACATATAATTGCTGAACTGCCAGAGGAAAGAATGACTTGAGATATCCTAGAATTTCAGCCAAGGCAAAGCTTCAAAGCAATTAAAGCCATAACTGTGTGTGCAAAAGGAATTTCCTGAAAATAATGACTGGAGGAGGAGTTGATTATATTGATAACTATATTAGAATGTTAACACTGAAATTTTGCTTCTAAATCCCCAGAATAAAACTCAGTTCAGTTACTAACATTCCTATAAAGACATACTGGCAACCTGTATCCTCCTATCCCTGAAAAATTAAAAAAAAAAATCAGTGGATACAGCTGAGTAGGTAAAATGTTTTGTATGCTTGGGGCACTCCCACAGAAACCACATTTTTTATTTAATCATTTGGATTACTTAAATAATTTCACAGTATGCCATCTAATTTATAAATATCTGCTTATGAAGAAACACTTCTGGTATTATGTAGGGGAGGGAGTGGGTTAATACATTATTTACATTTTAGAAGCAGAAATATCTTTTTCTCGGCATAATATTAATTAATAAATACTTCATACATTTAATAGCGCCTTTCATCCAAAGACCTCAAAGCATCTCCAGATTTTTAAGATTGGGCAAGCTGAAGCAGATAACTACTAGGCAGCCCTTCCAAGGTCACTCTGTATGTTCCTGGTGGAGCTAGCAGTGGATACTCTAGTGTGTTGACTAAGAATCCTGAAACCAACCCCTCTGGCCCACTGCACGGCATGAGCAAATCTATGTACACTAATAGATTATTAATGTTTTGACAATCTAATGGTTTACTTAGTTTGACATACCTTTAGGGCTTTATAATTAAGGAAATATGTGTTAACATTGGTATTAAAATACTTTTTTGTCAAATATTCAGTGGAATCAAGTTAACAGAGGCTTGCCTTACTGTCCCTGAAAACTAGTGCGGGAAATACCTCATATGGGATGTGGAATAAAAGGGCTGATTTCACATAAAAAGATTTTTTTTTTTTAACTCTTCTAAAAGCAATGTTAAAAAGAGCTTAAAGCATATATTGAGCATCACTCAACAAGCCAAGCTTTAAAAATTATAATTTTAAATTTATTTTTAAATTCCAAATCACCTCAGGCCTAATTGGCATCTGCACCATGGCCTCTTTGCACTTTTCTGGTAACATAAAATAACCTGAAAGTGTGGATGTATATTAATATACTCTTCTGTGATGGTCTAAGGAGATTTAGAGTCTGATAAAAATGTATTTCTTCAATGTTGCCTTCTATATTTGCTATTAATTTAGCTTAATAGGAAAAGTAAAGTTTTAAAAATCAGAGTTCTTCTGATAGTGTTTTTAGTTTCATACACTATATTTCCATCTGACTGAAAGACCTTTTGGTGCAACCTCTGCTAACTGGAATGATCACTGCATCATGAATAATCAAATGAGAGTAGCCAACTGTGTCCAGGTCCAATTGTCTTCTTATTGTCTACAGAAAAAGCATCCTTTGGTTTTAGACTAATTTATAGTCCACTACCATAATCCCTGATAGTCTATCACCAGAAAACCACCCAAATTCCCCCTTTTTTTTTTTTCTTAAAATATTAAATGTTCTTTATTCATTCTTGTTTATCTGCTGACTGTCTGAAGCATGCATGACAGTTCACTGTCCCTGTCATCCTGGTGTGTTTTGTGCTTCGTTAATTATAAAAATCACATGGTGATTACAAAGCCTTCATGTGCAAATCAGAAAACATGATGCACACAGTTACACATAGACATTTACCACAGTCATCAGTAACTGCAGGATCTCAGGAAGAATGCTCACAATTCCCTTTACAACATTATTTCTCAAAAGCATTCATTTCCTAGAGCAAGGTAATGGACTGAAGGAGGCGCAGATCCTCAACTCCCTAACCTTGGTGTGTATTAGGAACAGCTCCTCTGAGATCAGTGCAGTTGCTCTGAATAAGCAGTAGAGATCAGAGTCTGGCTCAGGAACTTTGCATATTCACTATTAAACTTGGAAAAGGGAACCCCTGTCTGTCTCAATTTCCCAAGTGCTATCTGTCTGTTACAAGGCACACACACATTAATTGTGTGTTTTAAAACTTTGTTTGGTTGAACTTGTCATCCTAGGCTAAAATTGTGTGACCTAACTTGTAGTAGCTTTTGCAGTGAAGGTATCATTTACTGTTGAGTATATTTTACTGTGCTGTTATAGATCTTTTCACTCAACCAGCTGTCTAACATGTTGAATAGTCTTTCATCTTGTCAAACACTTCCATTCCCCTTTCTACAGCTTTCTCAGCCAGCATGTACACACCTAATCAATCTAATGCCACTGTCTCCAGACTTTAAAACCAAGAAGCACTGCCCAAACTACTTTTTTAAAGAGACAGTCATCCTTTTCTGGTAAATTCATCATCAAGAGGACAGATAAATTGTTAAATGAGAAGAAACACATCTCTGAAACTGTTACTCTAGGTCCAGCCTCAGAGCTCAGGTTCACTCACTGAATCTGTCATTCAGTAAAGGCTGTTGGGGGCTTCCCTTCACACTGATCATGTATATGTTAATGTAATTTAATTTAATAAACATCTTACACATGGAACTGAGTTTAAATCCTCTTGCTTTTGCTTACTTATACTTTTTTTTTTCCATTTTTAGACAAACAAGATTAGTCTGTCTCAATCTGTTCAATGCCATTTTTCTTTTTTTTTTTTTTTTTTTTTTTTTCTTTTCCTTATCCTTCATCAATGGGAACTCCATTAGTAGATTGATATTTACATCATACAGGAGGCAGGTTAAAAAAAAAAATCCATTGGCATTACTTTCAGGTGGCCCCTGCTATGTGGTATAGTATATACCTTACATGGTATGGAGTATTCATTAGGGCTGTTTTTATTTTTATTACTTTTATTTTTATTAGATATATTACCTCCTGAGACTGTATGAAGTGAACCATGTCACTGGGTGAGATTACTACTCAGTTAATAGCAGTTCTGAAATCAGTCAATTGGGAACAGGCTATGTTGCAAGAACCTCTAAAATGTGGATATATGCGGTGGGGGACAGGGTAGCTTTCCAAAGGGGAGGGTTTTTCTTCTGTTGATGGATTCTCTTGTGGAACATTTTTCACTTGCATGCTCATTTCTATATGTACTTTTAGTTAAAACAGATAACAACAGCTGAAACAAACACGTTTATAGCCGTCAGGTACACTTGAAATAGAGGCCTGAACAAACAGGTAGAGGTGGGTGCTTTGTATTTTCAGTCTGATTTTGAATTACTAAGGATGGAGGGAGGTAAAGACACTTCAACCCTTAAGCCCCTTTGACATTCACGAAGTGCTAAAAGTCAGCTGGGGTCTCTGCTCTGACAAATTTGCATCTCTTTGAATATGACGCTTGAAAAGCCAAGCCGCTAGATTAAATTTTGCCATGGAGAAAATGAGAAAGGCTTCCATCTCCCAGGTCTACTGGGAGGATCTTTATGGTTGATTTACTTTTTTTAAATAAATGTTTCTTTATGTGTTTTCTCTAGTTTGTGTCCAGCCTTCCTCTATCATGCATGCTGTAACTTCTGCCAGTTATATCAGCCCACAGTAAGTCAAGCTGGGCAGAGCACAAGGTGAAAGAATATTTCAATCTAAACTGCATACCCATTCTGTGTTTTCTGATTAAAATTTGCAAGCAAATCTTGGAATAAACTATATCTGACATGACTTCTAAAATAATTTACACAGTTTATAAACCATGGGCTAAATCCTGCAAACCCTCCCTATGCCATTTGTATGCAGAAGGGCTTCAGGTTTGCAGGAGCGGGCCCTGCTATGTAGCTGAAACCTTACTGTAGAGGACAACAGGCAGAATAATGGTTATAGTGAAGCTATAAAAATAATGAACTGATTGCCCATTGAATAAAATTCACTAAAGTATGAATTATCTAATGAGCTGCTGCTGTGCTTCAGTCTGACTTATCCTGCATTAAGTTAAAAATTACACCACAGACTCCTGTGGACCCGCCACGGGGGGGGGGTGAGGGCTAGTTTGGCACTCATTTAGGTGTAGAATTGTTTCAGCTAATGACAAATAAAAAGATGTATGTAAGGCAAATGTTTCAAAGTTTATAGAAGCTTATAATATGGACTCTATTTATTTGCTAATTATTTATGGCAACTCCTGAATTTATAACGATGTCAGGAAAAAACTTTTCACAGATGTTGAATGTAAACATTGTTTTAATGTTCATTGACGAAATCCCAAGTACACTGCTGTTATCCTTGCATTATTAAATAAGTCTAGTGCTTGAAATCATACTAGATTTTACAACAAAATTTAATACCTCTCCCTTATATCTACATTTGCTACTACAGGATACTCATTATTTTTGGAATTTCTAAAGCAGAATAAACATTTTTTTTTGTGAGCCAAGAGATGATTCCCTCAATGCTGTACTTTACTTTGTCTTTGTTTCCTCAGTGTATGTGAAATGTGTATATAATAGTATCCTACTCAGAGCCAGTAGGAGATATTGTGTGTGAAGGGTTTTTTTTTCCTCTACACAAAAATTGTTTGCAAGTTCTGTGCACAGCAAAAGCTATGAAAAATCACATATAGCTAGTTTTCCCTTTTTATTTTTATTTCCTTGCTGAGTTCTTCTAATTTTCTGGCAGATCACATTACATTAGAATGAAATGTGGTCTGTAGTTAGGACTTAGCAATGCATCCTGCAGCTTTAACTCAGTCACTTGGGTTCCAGTTTAGCCCAACATGTGTCTCTTGAAATAACTCAGGAGAACAGATTGATGATATACTTAGCTGAGGAATAACAGCATTGGAGACTGCCACTACTAAACAATTCAGTTATTAAAGGTATCTAAGCATCTGAAGAAAAAAATCCAACTTTCTGGAAAAAAAAAAGGAAAATATTTAGGAACCCAACAAAGCTTCTGTTGATATTGATGGGAACAGTGAGATATACAGAGCATTTTTTAAAGGACTAAAACTGGACTTGAAAGTCCAGTTACTGCAAATTGATCCTGGGGATCTTAACATCAAGAATCTTACTATCATTGCAGGGTCTCATTCAGGTCTGTTTTCTTCAGATGTCACTACTGTGGTATTTTAGTTCAGATACAGACATATTCTCTCTTTAGAGAAGGCAATCATTTCCAGTAACTAAGTGGTTTGAAGCTTTTATATAACATTCGCTTATGCACCCAAATGTTCTCACACCTTTCAGTGTCTATTACTTTTGCTAGTTGTGTCTTCCCCTCTCAAATCCACCTGTTCTCCCAGCAGTCTCAAACCAGCGCCTGCCATTGCTCACTCTGTTGCTCTGCACATTGAACCTGCCTATTCATTCATGCCATTCCCTGCTTTCAAAGACTGCCCTTATATGTGACATTTTGCTCCTGGTTGGAGACTGCAATCACCTCCAGGATTGTAGCGTACGAGTAGCAGTGGGACCTGCCAAATGCATCCTTGCTGAAGGAAGAAAGGTGCATCAGTCCCACTCAGGTATGCAGCTCCACAGAGCAGGCATGGTTTGGGTTGCAGCAAACCCCTTGCCCAAGCCCCAGTCCAGCTATTGTGGGGTGGTGACTCAATATAGCCTAGCAGATTGAGCACAGCCTAGATATTTTTGTTCTGAATTAGGTCCCTAGCTCCCTGCAAGTCCACTTCCCAGCTAGGATAATGACTTAGATGCCTTTTTCCAGAGAAAGAAAAAAGTGAGTGATCTGGAAGTCTCTGAGAAAAGCACTTCAAGACCTCATTTGAGTACACCCTTATGCAATGGATAGGAGTTTCTCACTTACAAATGCATCACCAAAGCAGTAGAAGTCAGTTTATTATTTAACCAGTTCAGGCTGAGTGGAGACTGGACAGTATTGGCACTCCATTGATTGTAAGTAAGAGTCAAGCAATTAATGAACAGAGTTTTCAACAACAGTCTTGAGGAGAGAGTGCAATGAGCCCAAATAGGTATGACTGAGGAGGTGTTAACAGAATTCAGAATAAGCCTGAAGACAAGGGCAATGAAAAGCAGGACATTCCCTTAACTGATTGCCAATGTCCACACATCACAAGTATTTTTAAATGCATGTGGATTAAACTTAACCTTTTGATCTGGGTCGACAAAGTAGTTTTCAACACTTATATGCTGCTTATCACCAGTAGAACATTTTACAGAGGAAGGCAAATGTCTCAAAAGACTCCTAAGAATTTCTGTGAGTGGTCATAAGTCATACAAAGAGGGTAAAGAAATATCTCTGATAGCCAGAGTCTGGAGGAACTACACAGATGTGTCTAGGAAAGGCCACTTTTGTGTCAATCCTAGCACAGAGCTCTGGTCAGAAATGGTCAGGCTTGGTGCTAAACTAGTAGAGTGGCACGTATACAGATGTCCAGGGTGGAGAAGTCTGGCTTGGAAACAGATCTGCAATGCACTTTGCTTTGAGGGGATCTGCTAAATTCTAAAGCTTATGGATTTACTTGGAATATTTTCATACTTACAGCTCTAGGCATCTTTCTTTATTTTAATGAAACCAGAGACAATCGAAAATTCACTTGATTCCAGGACTTCAACATACAGGAAATTCTCCTTTTTCCTGCAAGAATATATTCTAAAGGGACACACACATTTAGGACACATTTCATCCACCCTCTGACAGTTATACAGCTGTCTCTCCTTATCCAAGACTCTTTAAAAGATTAATTTCTTCTATAATCCCTACAGCACAGGTCAAAAAGAATAATAAAAACCCGTAAGTAAATAATTAATAAAATAATAAATTTGTAATCCAATTAAACAACAACAACAACAAAAATCCCTCCAGATGCTCTTCGTGCTTGAGCTCTTAACCATGTTATATATTTGCTGCATTTGTCCTTCAGATGGCATGTTCTTTGGAGTACTGGCTTAATTTCTGATTCATTCAGCTAAGGGTACGTGGTCATTGTACAGCAAAAAGAACACATAATAATACACAGATTAGCGATGGGTGCAGATACACACTCAAATCACTACAACTCTGAAGGCATACATGGTTGCTCACACATTTAAAATCACACATGTAAACAAATGAGGATAGACACATGCACATGTAATGCTCTCTTCATAGCACCCATCTCAGGGTTATGCAAATTGATCATGTGCATGTGTGTGTGTGTGAGGTACAACAAATACCCACAACTATAAATTAACTCTTTCCAAATAGTAAAAATCTTGCTATTAACACGACATGTTTAAATCCAAATGGACAAGTTTATGTTCCCTTCTCCCCCTTTCTTCCTCTTTCTCACTCCCTCACTCTGCCTCTCCCTCTCTCTCTCTCACTTTACCTTCCCAACGGCACTATTTTATTTCAGAAGAAAACTTATGAAAATTGTTGAAACACACACTACAAAGCATTTGCTTTTTTTTCCTCTCCTTTTTTTTTTATTTCAGCAGATAGCCCCCAAAAAAGGCAGGGATGTCAAAGGCTTCGAGTCCCCCCTTTGACATTCACGCAGTGCTGAGAGTCAGCCGGGGTCTCAGCTCTGACAAATTTGCATCTCTTTGAATGTGACGCTTGAAAAAAGCCGGAGCTGCTAGATTAAATTTTTTTTTTTCCCATCGAGAAAATGAGAAAAGCCTCTATCTCTCCGCCGAGTCTACTGGGAAGATCTTTATTCTGATTCTTGTTAGAATTGTTTATCACCCTGACAGACCAGACTCGGACGAGATAAAGGCGCTGCTCCATCACGGGGCCTGACAGTGGTAGGACATGCAGAGAAATGAAAGGAGCAGGGGAAAATATTATTAATAGATGCCGACTTGATTTGCCTCTATGGCACGTCAAGGAAGGAAGGGAGGGGGGAGCCACGGCTTGATTGCAAGCCTATGAAGTTCTGTCCAAAAAAGAAGCTATTTTTCATTAAGTGATAGAAGGGCTTTTTTCATGTTCTTTCCTGAGGAGCTGATAACTTATGCAGTTTATTCTAACCCTGCTGATTTCTGTCAGGGAAAGAAAACTCCTGAAAGATGGCTCCAGCTCGTCCTTTTCAGAGAAGGAGGCTGTCTTGTCAAAAATGGTAGCAAGGCATTAAAGCCCCGGCCTTGACTCCTGCAAGGTCCCTTGGATGTGATTGGGTGTGCATATGTCTGTGACCATGGGGGGTGGGGAAGGAGGGTGTTATTATGTACCCACCCAGCCCTCTGAGGGGAAAAAATAAAAATATATATGCAGAGCAGTGCTTGCACATATGCACGTGGACACACACACCACATACACAGAGGCTTTGTGCATTTGAGCATACATGCAAAAGCACTTGTTTTGCTGCCTAATTACTCTGCAGTTAGTAAAGATTTGTCTGCTATGAGCATGTGCTTATTTGAGAATTGGGTGTAAAGTTAGAGCAGCTTCATTCAAAATGAACGTTAAAAAATAACCAGCTCCCTGCTACCTCCTGTATGTCAGGTCTCACACAGAAACATGCCTGGCAATGTGAGCCCAAGAGCTCCTGCAGTGATGCTGACTGTACTGTGACTGTCTTGTTTTCTGGGGCAAAATTGCCTCTACATGATCATTATTTCTCTTAGATTAGATTTTTTTGGATAGGGAAAGTAGGAGTGAGCAATATTCTTTGCACGCATCATGACTGTGCTGTTGTTGTTCTTGGATCCTTCACATTTGCAGCCCTAACCATTTGGGGCATTTGCTCCAATCACAGTGTTTCATGAACACAGTTCCTTTTTTGTAATTAACTTGTTTGTTTCCAGAAAGGATTGTGTTTGATCTCTATCCTAACTGAAGTTTGAATTTGGTATAAATTAACTACTGGAGAAATGCTTGCCTTAGGGCAATAGAATAGGTCTGGTTCTGTGAACCTGCTCTTGACGGTTGCTTCCTGATGGATCCATCCTACAGCATGTTGAGCATCTTGAGAGGAGCTGTGAATGACACTGAGATCCCTCTGCTTTCAGTTGAAAGAGTTTAGCAGCTCAAGGGAATTACTCAGCACTTTGCCACTGGAAAGGCTAGAGAATTTTTTTCTGGAAAACTCATGGACAGCCTCAGTGCTAGGCAGTTCACTTTCTCTTTATTCTTCAGATTTTTCTAAAGAGTTGTTTTTTCTAGTAAGACCAATAAGTGCTTTTAAAATGCCAGATCTTTTTCCATTCAGGTGTCATTAAAAGAGGAATTAATGATGGAATTATTTCAATACACTTAAAGAAGACCTGTGCTATCTATCTTGCTAACTCTACCAAGTGTCTCCTGTACAATCAGTGGTAGTCAAGTCAGTTACTGATCCATTTTCAAATTCAGATGTAGATGATAAAGGATGACTGCTTGGGAAAGTCCAACACGAAAATTAGGGACTGTACAGAGGCTTAGTTAAGCTATTGCCCACTTTGAGGTTGAGAATGATTTTTACTACCTTCTGTTTCAAGGATTTTCCTCACCTCTCCTGAACACTACGCTGTAGCTTTCCTATTAAGTATCCTAACCCTGCCATAGGTACAGCATCCTGATGTACCTGGCAGGAGGATTATGGACTGCTGTGTGCTAATGTATGTGGCATAGTCATCTTTGTGCTGATATGAGACTGGGTTTGAAAACCCAGTTATCCAGATGTCTATTCCTTACCATGTTGTGTCAGAATCCTCCTGCAAATCAGTTCATATAAGGACATGTTAAACTAGTTCTGAATGTTAGTCAAGTTACTGTGGCATAATAGCAGAGATTAAATCATAGAATCATAGAATTACTAGAATACTTTGTTTTGGAATGAACGTCAAAGGTCATCGAGGTCCAACCCTCCTGCCATGGGCAGGGACACCTTCCACTAGACCAGGCTGATCAAAGCTCCATCCTGGCTTTGGGAGAGCACCGTCTTTTCTCAGATCAGACTCATGGCAAATGGTGGAGATCTGCAAGCCGGGAAGGGGAATGCAGCTCTTGAGTGTTGAGGATCTTACATTCAAAGACACTGAAAATCTTCATCTCATGACCTTTCTACATTTTCTATGTTGTTTATTTAGTGGTCTGATGTTTGTGAAACCCCAGGAATCTTGTGCATAATTAGTTCTGACTTCAGAGGTTACATAAACATTTAGAGAAATCCTATGTTGTGTCTGTATGAGGAGTCTTCTGGTAAAACATAAAGAACAATTACAATAGCTCTGTTTTGAAAAGTTCACTCATTTTTTTTCTCTCCCTCCTCTCAGGCTCAGTTTAAAGGCACAGAAAGTCACAAAATTAATTTCTGGGCATAGAGCAGCGATAGGGAATACACATCATAAAGTCACCCTGAGACAAATAGATAACTTTATTTATTCATACTGAAATTTTAGGAGTGTTTTGTGAGCTCAGGATGATGTTATGTATGGTTCTGTACAAAGAAAAAGACAGTCTACGCACATCAGATAGGAGAAAAGAAGTAAAACAACTACCTTTTTATAGCTCAGAATCTGAAGGCTACTGATAGTGGGCAGCCCAAGATCACACAGAAAGTCTGTGGAAGGGTTGAATGTTTGAACTGAGGTCTTTAGTCCTAGTTCAGTTTCTTAATCACAGCACAGCCTTTACTCAGACCAGCTCAGCCTGTTTTGGCTGAGCCAAGTTCTCCATATCACGTTCCGCTGTAATGTAGACGCACAAAGCAATTTAGAAAGGCCCCCTTTTTTATGACTACAACTAATTTACCAAAATTCTGTGAGAAAGCATCATGACGTAAGCAGGGATTTGCCTCTTTTTTTTAACTGCAGTTGTTTACATTGCTCCAGTGACAAAGAGGAATATTGTTAATGAAACTTTGAGAAGGAAGGTTGAGTTATGCATCCCCGAAGTCCTCCATTTGCATAGTTTTAGAAAGTGGATATATTTGGCAGGCATTCTTTTTATTCAGCCATGGGTTTGGCACATGCCAGAGTAGAGAAGCTGAGTGAACATCATGCAGCAATTTAAACTGAGAAAACAGATGTGGTTTTGCATTTTGTTATGTGTTGAGTCTCAGGCTACCATGAAAATATCTTTGGGTAATCAGCACACCCAAAGTGCACAGTTCACATGTTGATACCTTACAGCTATGCTACAAAAATAAATATTTTCCTTTTTTTTATTTCTTCATTTAGTTATGCTGCCCCAAATTATCTGAGTATTGTGGATAATTATAGTTGAATTTATCAGGATTAATTTTATTTCACATAATCGTCCTTGCGTTTGGGTTCTTATATGCATTATTCCAATCCTTGGGCCTACAAACCAGCAAAGAGAGATGGTGACATCACAAGATTATTTATAACAGTTTCATATGAGCAGAGTGCAAAACTTCTATTTCTGAATGGGAGCCTATACAATGTGAAAAAACGAATGAAAATGACAGTTAAGCAGTATTGAACACAGCAAAAAATATTTTCTTAGAAATCACTTCGAATATAGACTAAAGAACTGGTGACTGCAGTGCAAATTTAACATAAGGGATTTAAGACCTGGTCCCATATCATGGGCAGAATTCCCTTGATTTAAATGCATGTCAGTTCAGGTCAATAAAAGGCAATTACTTTTTTGTATGATGATAAGTATGAAACCCTGAACAATGTCTGGAATGTGTTTGTTGCTGATCTTTGAATTAGATGGGGAAAAATAGCAATTCTTGCATTGTTACACAGAATCTTGCTAGATTGTGTTAAGTGTGAGGTTTCAAGTTGTTAAAGTAGGAAGTTAGGGCTATTAAATCATGATTTCTCTGTAATTATGGAAAACACACATTTGTACTTTATGATAGCTATTGGCTTGCTAGATTTTTTCACAAGATTATGCGAAAACAGTACTACTAACTTGCTCATAGCACTAATTTTACAACTGAAAAACCAATTGTAGATCACTTTAGGGCAACCTGCAAACAAGGCTTATAAAGTAAGAGTGAAAGTAGCTGTAAAGTTACTAGCTGGCCAAAAAAATGTGTTCATTCAGACTGACTGTCCAGTGTGGCTGCAATTGTGAGTGTTTCTTCTTTGGTTGCTACTTTAATCAATCCAATTTTTTCTCCCACAGAAAGTTTTGCATATATAGTTCCAATTTATAGATGTGACCCTAAAGGAATTGATTAAGATAGTATTTTTAATATCACTTGTTACTAGAAGTGAGTTAATACTTCATAAAAATTTCTCTTCAAATTTGACCTTTTTTTGTCTCCTTCTCAAAAAGTCTGCAGTCAGACTGAAGGTTTTTGTGAAAAGCTGTACCAGAGGAAATGGTTTAGCAGATTATTTTGCCTATTTCTGATATTTGGAAAGCAAATTTCAATACATGTACCAAATGTACTCATCCATAACAACTGGCTACGTCAGCTCCCTTGAGGGCCAGGTTTAACAAGGGCAGTTCAGGGAAATAAGTTTATAGGTCCATCTATTTCTGCAGAGCCTATGAGGAAGTGCTTTTGGAACATCCTGAACACTGACAGGATCCTGGATAAAAGCTCATTCATATCTTCAAGAACTCCATGATTTAAATTTTGTTTCTCCCCACATATCAAGGCATGGAGAGCTCATTTCCTCACTTTCAACAAGAAACATGTTAGGGTAGCTGAAGTGGCTTCTTACTAATAGCCACAATATGCCATGAATAGAAGAACTGTAAAAAAAAGAATTCTTAAAACAATTTTTTATTATTCAAGTAACTCAATTTCTTAAGTCATCAACTTCAAGTGAGGAAAGACTGACAATATGTGTGCTCTTCATGAGGGGAGTAAAACAGTGGGGGAAAGCTGTCCTTTGATTTTGGTTCATATTCAGGGAACAGCCTGGGTTAATAATTTAAAGGTAGGAAGTTAATTTATGCATCCCTGAAATCCTCCTTTTGTGCAGTTTTAGAAAATGCATACATGTGACAGGATATCTCATTGTTCTCAGGATGTGTTATCGTGTATATGTGGAGTAGCTTTAGTGCGATATGAAATGCAAATTTGACTCACTTTGTTCTTGCCACTTTTATGAATATTAAAAATATGAGTAAAATAATTGTGAACACTTGGAAAAGGTCTTTAGCTCCTAATTTCAGTGCTATGAAGTTTTCATATCAGTGCAGTAGAAAAAAAAATTGAAAATTTTACCAGCTTATATTGGCATGAATGTAGGAAATTTAATTGAAAATCTGCATTTGAGTGTACTCTGAGTGGAACTTTATGATGGCATGAAACCCTAATGCCAATACCACAACAGCCTCTCAGGCCAAAACAATATAACTCATTCACGTTAAGTCAAACAAAATGTGGTCATTCAGGTGATTTTACACCAGCACTAACCTCCTGTAGCACCATGTTTGTAATAAAGAAGGGGTTAAAGAAGAGCTTATCCTCAACAGACAAGGCAGTTAGCCAGGCATGGGGCACCAGCAGTGTCGCCACTCGACATCCCTCATAACACCAATCCCACTTGATCCTCCCTGCTAAGTGCATTGGCTTGATGAGAAGGCTTTATGTAACAGTTTCTACTCTCACTAACAAATTCCTGGTAGTAAGGAGGACTCTAAGGCTGCCACAATGTGCCTTGCTTAACATTGTTAAGCACTACCTTTGTAAGCCATTCCTGATTGTGGATATATGCTGAGCAGTGCTCCAGAAATTGATGCTATGTAAAATCAACAGAATAGACTTGTTTAAATTATTGTGGGAGACCAAAAGGCCAAGTCATTACTTTATGCATATGATTCTTTAATGTAAAAATAAAAAACCAGATACTTTGCTTCCCCAGCATTCATTGATGTTTTACCTGTGCATTAAGTGCAGACTCCAATACTTCATATTGCAAGACAAAGAATTATGGTGTAAGTACTAGAAGAGACTATTTTTCTGGTCCTTTAATTTAATAGCACTGTAACTGTGAAACTGAGGACACAGAATCGTTTGTCTTATTTGTTTAGATTATTCAAATAAAACATGAGTAATAATCACAGCTTGGGCTGAGATTCTTCTTTACTTTAACTCTTCTAAAATCTGGACCTGTTTCAGGAATTAAACATCTTTTCCTCCATGTGGCTTTTAGGCTGCAGTTATAAAGCTCTTCATCAGCACGTAGTGACTTTGCTCATTTCTTTGACAAAAGGCTGATAATCTGCACTAATGGCTTTGGCTGAGTCATATGTTTAGTTCCCAACTGACTTTGACTGGCAAGCTGGGGAATATTAGCAATGTGGAAACAAAGGTTGATCATGGAAGGAGACGGACAAGCATCTTGGCTGAAATCCTGCATACCTTTACTTTTATTAGAGTTCATTTTTTTCTGAGGTTAGACTGTTTTTAAGTTACATTCCCTTCTCTGCTGAAAGAAATTTTCAGGTCCTAGACTGTCATTCCTGCACTTAGAAGTTCCTCTTTAGACAGGTAGCACTTAGGATTATGTCTTCCCAGAGGTAAAGTTTCTCTTGAGTACAAACTATCTCTTATCCCTAAACAGGAATGTATGAAAAGTATAAAAAAAAAAGAATCTTTATTTTCCTGTGGAAATCATTCACATCCAGTACCTGGAATTATAACCACTTGGCAATTTACCCACCAGCAAGGAGGGGCCATTTCCAGCTTGGAGTGGGTTCTTTATTTGTTTTGGTTTGGCGGTAGTGCTCTCTGGGGTAGTTCAGTTCTGAGCTACTCTTCTGTCTTTTACTCCATATATCAATATAAGAACACATATCCTGACTCATATAGATGGTGATAAATTCTGTATAGAAGAAATTGCAAATTGTATAAGCCTTTAGGTGACGAATAACAGGATAGGATTGAATAAATAGTGATTTAAGATCCATTTACCCATAAATTCAGAAAGATAAACATTGTCCAAAACTTTGCCTAGCATGTGGGCTGTCCTTGAGCAAAAGGATTGGAAGGTGAGGTGTAGGTTGTACTATTAATTTAGACAACCTTAAAATAAAATTTGGCAAACCCCACCCCCCAACCTCAAATCTAAAGTTAAAATATAAATTTAATATAAAAATTCATAATTTCAAAGTTTGAAAGCAAAGGTTTTGGCTTCCATGGGCAAATAGAAATGCTTTACAGGGAAAAGTGACAAACATGCAAGTTTGCAAAGGTTTTGAGTTAAAAGAATCTTTCCTGTACTAAAGTTAAAAACTTGTGCTTAAGTTCATCACTTGCATTCAACAAATATGTCCCTTCTGTTTCTCAGCAGGATCTCCATAAGCACAGGTGGGAAGATTGGTTTTGCTTTGTAGAGATAGAATGATATAAATCCTGTGTCATAACCAGGATAAATGACTATTTTTCAGCCTGAATGGAGCTTACAGATTTTTGCATGACAGAGGCCTCCAAAACATGCACATTTGGTTATTCCAAAACAACAGTCAGAAAAGTCACAATGTGAAATGTTTCTTCCTTCTTGAAAGCCAATTTCTTCCTGGAGGAAGCTTTATGTTCTTTCACATACATGAGATTCCAGCAGGTGTTTAAGCTTGACTCTCAATTATTGGCAGGTGATTTTGAAGAACAGTCACCCAATAAAAAAAGAGACAATAAAGAATTCCCACCTGGAAATACCTACCTATCTTAATAAGATAGCTTTATATAAAGATCTGAAGCCTTTTGAGATTGATGAGGACTGTTTACTTTCCATTTCATTCTGAGCCACCTCTACTACATGTGTTGAATCAAAAGGCTGAGAATTTCGATATGGGAAACTGAAAAAGGAATTGATAAAATGTAAAAAGTCAGCTATTGTGCTGGATTTGAAGTCTTTCTCTCTCCCCATCTTTGCCTGGAGTTGATCAGAAAGACTGGAAGACAACCGTTCTCTTTTATTAACAAAAAACTTTAAAAAAGAAAGAAATGTTCTCTGTACCTCTGTGGCTCCAGAGACAATCACATAGAAGTACACACAAATATAAAATATGTGTGATGTTACATATTGGTGTGCAGTGGTGCAGTGGTATTGTATAGATGGAGACATAAACCTGTCAGTTCGGGTTTTATTGCCAGGAGTGCCAGATGCACTGTCCAGGAGCCCAGACATATCAGTCAGTGCCACCAGCCCAAGAGGCCATGTCAGGGCTTTCCTCTGCTCTCACAGATTTCTCATTTGATAGACTCATGTTCCCAGACTGTAAGTGCCGTGGCCTCCCTCTGTGAGCTTTTAGCTTTTGATAAAGATGGTATTGTGTGTAACAACATTCATGTTTCTTAAGAGTTCCCATATTGCCTGGAAGAAACTCCTTAGGTGCTGACCTAAAACAGATGCTGTGAGCACTCTTTTTCCTACCCTTTAAACTTTTTTAATGGTTTGTGTATTTTAATTTTACCAGTCACTTAGCCTTCTCATTATATCCTGCTTCTCTCCCAGCTGCCTACAGGGGAGACATGGAGAGATAACCTTTCCTTTTCTCTCTGTCCAAGTGCAACATAAAAGAAAAGCAAAAAAAAATTTACATGCCATGGTGTGGCTGTGGACACTGCTCTGCTTTGCCAGGACCTGTGGACTCTGTTTCAAGTGACTCTGTTTCAAGTGTTGTTCAAACTTGTACACAGGAGTTTTGCTCAGGCTGCTTGGCTCTGGTTTGAAAAGTGCAGTGGTCTCTGGTTCTTTGGGTGTCACCACTGAAGTGGCCATGAACAAGGCTTGGCAGGATGACCTGGGACCTAGAAAGGTGAATGTATAAAGATCTCAGGACAAAAATAAAGTGAAGATAGATTCATCTTCATTATAAGACAGTTACAGAAAAGAAATCAAATTATATTGCAGAGAGACTGGAGAGCTGGGAGGCCTGTAGCCTAGATTCCTGACACTATTAAATATTACCCTATGTTTGCACAGTTTTTATCACCTCTCTGCAACGTTTCTGTTCAATCAAGGAAAATACAATGAATTAAAAAACATATGTTAGGATCTTAAAAAGCATTCCTGTTTTTTTGAGACTTTCAGCTAAAAGTTGCATAGACAACTGGCTGATAAAATTTGACATGTCATAGCTCAGTCTTTTTGAGTCACAGAGACTCCACAGGAGTTATTCTCTCATCAGAAGAGGGTAGTACACCTACTACAGAAAAGGAGAACAAAACAAAGCCTGTAGACATACTCAAATCCACCACGCCAGGAGAATTTTGTTTTGCCTCAATGACACTTTCTGAGACTGTGGGCAGCAGATTGTGTTTGGATTGTCAAGGAAACAGTCGGGCCATTATTGTTGTTGTTAAATTTTTGGTGGTTGAGGGTTTTTTTCCCCCTCCTAGTCAAAGTATTAAAAAAAAAAAAAAAAAAAAGAAGTTGATTTCTTCAACAAGCAGCTGCAATGACAGATGGCTGATGAATGCACTACCAGCAGTTCCAATGGAACTCGACTCCGTGGGAGTCAGGGCACTGCGCACCTTCCAAAGGGCGCCACGGTAGTCGCTTGGGAAAGGGAGTGAGAGTCGGAATTTCTAACCATGGTGAAAATGTACTGAAGGAAGAGAACATGATGACAAGGGGTGAGAAAGGGAAGGGAGTGATTGAGATCCATCCAGCTGAGTCTTTATCCCCAAGGATGAATTAAGATGAAATAGGGGCCTCGAGCCATAAAAACTTCAGGACTACTTTAAAAATAATGCCTCCTCTGCTAAAACATATCATCTTAGCCACGCACTTTACTTTAGTCTTTGTTGATCTTTCTTCCTTAGACCCCAGATAGACTCCTCCTCCCTCTGTTCTTTCTATACACCTTTTTCTTCTCTTTCCTGTTCCTTCTTTTCCCATAGCTATCTCTTCCTAACTTTTTTCCCCCCCCCAAGTAAAAATAAAAAAAAAAAAAAAAAAAAGAAGTTGATTTCTTCAACAAGCAGCTGCAATGACAGATGGCTGATGAATGCACTACCAGCAGTTCCAATGGAACTCGACTCCGTGGGAGTCAGGGCACTGCGCACCTTCCAAAGGGCGCCACGGTAGTCGCTTGGGAAAGGGAGTGAGAGTCGGAATTTCTAACCATGGTGAAAATGTACTGAAGGAAGAGAACATGATGACAAGGGGTGAGAAAGGGAAGGGAGTGATTGAGATCCATCCAGCTGAGTCTTTATCCCCAAGGATGAATTAAGATGAAATAGGGGCCTCGAGCCATAAAAACTTCAGGACTACTTTAAAAATAATGCCTCCTCTGCTAAAACATATCATCTTAGCCACGCACTTTACTTTAGTCTTTGTTGATCTTTCTTCCTTAGACCCCAGATAGACTCCTCCTCCCTCTGTTCTTTCTATACACCTTTTTCTTCTCTTTCCTGTTCCTTCTTTTCCCATAGCTATCTCTTCCTAACTCATGACTGTGTGTGATTGTGAAAGAAACAGATAAGCTGTTGCTCTTCTCAAAGCTGCTTCCTGATGCCTGCCAGATGTCCCCCATGAGTCTTTCTTAGCACCCAGGGTCTGGCAATCCATGATCAGCCCTGCTGGGTGATGTGTGGTGCAGTGTCCTCCCTTGTAGTGCTCGGGCTTGAAAAAATGATTTGTCCTGGCCAGTAATCACCTCTTTGTCCAAAAGCGCCACATTTAAATGGGTAGTCAGCAAAATTTATGACCTTGTATTGGAAGTCCTGTGCCAGGTGTGAAAATTTGTTGCCCTAATGCCTTTGAGTTTTAGCACATCGTGGAGGCAGAAACATGACAAGAAAGGAACACAAGCCACACTCTCTGAAAGGAATTTGCAGACAAATGTGAAGAGTCAGTTTCCTGCATCATGCAGAATATCATAACCTGCAAAATCCCCAACTTCTCATGGTCCCCAAGACAGTGCAGTTCCCCCTTTCTTCACCTCCCTTTGTGAAGTGAGAAGAAAAGAACTGGTGCCAGCTGGAAAAGCAGCAGGGGTTTGCAACAGGGCAGTGAGTGAACGAGGAACAAAACTCCTCTAGCAGTAAATGTACTGTGTAAACATAAACAATAGCAACAAGCAAGACACATATTCCAAATCTGTCTCCAGTGAGAATCAATTATGTTATATCCGATGAATCGGGGGAGGGGGCTGGTGAGAGAGAATGGGGGCCTATTATTATTTTCAAGTCAAGTCAAACAGCCAAGTCTGCAAACAAAAGCATTTTCTGTCTTTTTCTCTCTGTCTTGTTGATGGCCCTCCCTTGTCTCTCTTCCTTGGCATATTTCCTGCAGTTCCCCCACCCAGCAGTAGTTATATACATCTGAATAACACTGCAGTTCAAACACCAAAAGAATTGTTTTCCTGTGGTTTCTAAATGTCTTTTCTATTTTCTTATATTCATAATCCTAGCATAAGCAGTTCTTATCAAGGGGTGTTCCACATCAGAAAACTCAAGCATGAGACAACGTGTGTGTGTGTGTGTATGCTCACATGTACATGAACACATGTGACCAAGGAGGCAAGAAAATACTGCTGCAGATAATTAATGAAATAATGATAGGTACTTCTTTTACACCTGTGGTTGTAAAAAGAAAGGAGAGGTTTTATTCTTGTGTCTGCACATCACTATCTAGTACTAACACACAGAGGTTTTTTTCTGTATCCCCAAAATCACAAAATGGGAAATGAAAAGGGGAGGAGGAGAAAGAGAGAATTGCTGGAAATTATTGTCTCTTAGGGTGCTCTCTAATAATAAGAAAGAAGCCCCACTTTGAACTCTTGATTCTTTGCCAGAGAACAAAAACCTTAAAGCATTTTGCTACCTTTAATTGTATTACTCTTCTAGTAATCAATAAAGATAAAAAAAGATCATTCTATGTACAATATGAAATCACACAGTGTCTGACTATGTGGAGATAGATTCCACTTATCTGTCTCTAGGGGTAGCTTCTCTTGTATGAGAAAACTCAATTTTTATTTGGATTTTAAAAATGTTTCAAATTATTCAGTCAATGCTACATGCATATTAAAAGATTTATTACCAAATATTCTCATCTTGATGTACTGGATCTATGCACCCAATTCCCACTAATGTTAATGGAACTGCATCTGTAAATCCCTGCACATCAAAGGCAGACAGTACCCATAAGTATTGCAAATACATAGGTAGCTGGATAAATAGCACAAAGATTAACCACCTCTGACATTACTGGTTTTTATTTCTTTGTGTCAACGTTGGTCTCGTCTTTCTAAGGCTCAAGATGAGACGTAAGAAACTAAATGCATTGGGGCCAACTTCCCCCACGCTTCAGCATGGGTGTTGAAGGGAGACACCTGACTGCTGAGTGGTGGCGCCCACTCTAATTGAAGAGGAGAGGGAGAGAGGTGCCTCCACAGGGTGACTCAGATTTTAGGTGGGCTGAGTCATCCCCACAGGTGCCTTTTTCTCTCCACTGACTGTTAACTGGGGGTGTATAAAGAGATGGTAATTTGAGCACCTGAAGGGAGATAGGTTACATCAGGCCTTAAAGTATTAAGCCCTCATTCCTCCCCTCTGGTATGGGGTGATGGGAATGCTCCTGCTCAGGAAATAGGCTGCTCACCCCATGCTGGGGTGCCTATTAGCCCTTCATGTTAAAGGCCTGAAGAGAGATGAAGAAAGGGCAACCATCCCATGTCTCTCATTCACACCAGTATTAGAAAACCTATACTCATATATCAAAGCCAAGATTTTCAAACATGGATTCCTAGAGTTTAAGCCTTAAATCCCTAGATGGAATTCATATAAAGCAGCTTGGATTTCACTGCTCCAGAACTTAGTTTTGGGTTAATTTCTAATCTTAGGCATCCATGCTTTGTAACTTTTGGATCATGTTTTTAAATTAAAAGAAAACTAGTGTATTGTTATTATTAATAATATTATTAACAGATTTACTAATTTCAATGTCAACATATATACCAATATGAACTGTAATTAAAGTAAATTAAGTATACTAACAACAAAGTTGTATAGAAGTGCACATGCCATGTTGGAATTCAAAGTAAACAAATGCATGTTTTAAAGTGAAAAAAGGATGAGGTGGAAAAAATAATAACCATGGGGCCAATAACTATATTAATTGTCAGAAGAGAATACAGCTGCAATAAAGTCACAAGGAGTGTGTACAGTGAAAGATGAGTGGGATGATTAGAGCACAGACAGGCTAATAAATGTTAATTAATAATACCTTTCTGAAACTTCCATTTCTTATCTCTAGATTCACAAGTGCCTTACAAAGGAAGCATCATTAGCCCCATTAAGCAGAGGAAGGAGGAAGAGGCATAGAGTAATAAAGTACAGTGGCCAGCATCACCCAAGGGTACGGCTGCACAAACAAGTTACAGCAAGTTAAATTAGAGGATATATTAACGGAGTCAGATGCTCTGCTCTAGCTTCCTATTTGTCTGCTTTTGGCCTGCAGAAAATGAAACCCGTCTTACCTCAGGTCTAATGAAAAGACTAAGCCTCTTCTCCAGCTGCAGGAGGGAAAAAGTGAGTACCTGATACCGTGAAACCACACTGGCTAACTTGCTCTAACTCCAACTCCGTTAAAAACCTGGCTAGTGTGTGAGATGGCAGCGATAATTCTGTGAGGTTCTGCTGACATTGGG
Organism: Corvus brachyrhynchos; assembly: GCF_000691975.1. Taxonomy (NCBI): domain Eukaryota; kingdom Metazoa; phylum Chordata; class Aves; order Passeriformes; family Corvidae; genus Corvus; species Corvus brachyrhynchos. Next base: position 7,230,760 of record NW_008237222.1, read on the forward strand.
ATGAGTGTGGTATATAAATGGAAAGGGTTGACGGGAAAGGAAGGTTCCGGGGGTGAGATACATCGTGTAGTTCAGCACAGAAAAGTCAAAATCTGTTGCAGATCTGCGATGTGACAGTAGGGTTCCAGGAAAAGCAGGTGGTGTGGGAACACAGCTCCCCATTAGGGCAGGGCTCAAAGAAAAGGGGATCCGTCATAGCCAGAGCCTTTATTACTTAAGGCTTTAAAATCTGAAAGGGCCAACTTAAAATCAACCTGCCACTTCAGAGGCTGGCAGCGTGGAAAATGCATTGTGGTGTAATGTGTTCCTGCTGGCTCACAGGGCTGAGCACACGTGCTGCCGTGCTCGGAGCAAGCAGTGCTGAGCAGCCTGGCTCTAAGCTCCTCTAAGAGGGTATTACAATAATTGAGCTTGCTGGTAACGAGGTCTGCGCTGCTATATTTGTGATAGGCATGGGATAAACTGAGCACGCAGCCGGTGCCTGTAGCAGAACTGGAGGAGGGGGGAAAAGAACCTTTTTGACACCAGGGCTGGAAACCTGGCTTCAACTTAAGCAATGGCAAAACTCCATTAACTTCAGCTTGAGCCTGTGTTTGCCAGGTCCTTTTCACGGAGCACAGAGGCCTAACACAGTGCCAGCACACACCCAGCCCATGACCTGTGAAACACAATTCTTCAAAGTGCAGGGCAACATAATAGAAATAATTCTACGTGCCATCACCCAACACATGCTTTTACCAACTCAGAGAAGAAGTGTCTCCAGCTGTAGAGCATCCCTCTCCTCCTTTATGGCTGAAATAGAATCAGGATAATGACGGCATAGGATTCTATATAAATTTTATTAAGATATTCAGTCTTTATTTTATTGTTCATCTGTTTTGATCTGTCCCAACTTACTGCCTTTCTCACATTGTAAAATCTGGGAGAAGATCTGGCACAGACTGCATTTTCCCACATGCATTTTCCAGTGGCTCATTCTCATTTTGAAAACCCTCTTCATCAGAAATCCCAAATCCTTTGTCCCAATCACGGCTAATAACATGAAGCTTGAGTTAGAGAAATCTTCACTTTTTAGTGCTCTCCTATGAGTCTCACATTCTTCCATGTTCCAAATCAGGCAAATGCCTTAACTGTCATTTGACTGTGGAACCTGCACAGGCACTGTCTCTTGTGGCCCACTTGCTCTCCCTGATCCTCCTGACTTTGTTTCAGTTGTTTTCTGTTGGGGGCTGGATGCAGTAAGTTCATTTAGGAAGATCTAAAGGGTTTTGGTTGCTCTGAGGAAAGCAGTTCAAGGGTTATTCCAGGGCAACACTATCTTGAAGGAGCTGGGTAGGCAGTTCCTCCCCACTACCAGCACAATGGCCTCCCGGGTTTTCTCTTACAGTGGGGTCTCTGAATGGTCAGTGTGAGGGACAGGCACTTCCAGAGCCTGGTGAGAGTGTTGGAGACCTGCTATGCTCTTTGCCAGTGCCCACTGTGCTCCTGAGAAGCCCTGGCAGGATTCTCAGCTAACAGATTAGCATTAGGTCATTAAATGAGGGACCCATATATCTCTTGTGGCTTAAAGTAGGCACTCAAGGGCTTTGGTCTTGCTAAACTTAGGTGGTACTGAGCTAGGGATTTGAAGATCAAAAGCTGAGCGTTAGGATTTAGGTATGCAAGTCTTCTTTGGATTGAGCCCTTTGTCTAACCTTTTTGGCTCAAGAATAGGCACTCTGAAATTCTGTGGTCTGCCTTGTCAGCCACAAATTAATGATGGTAAATGCATGGAAAGAAATTATCCATTAATGAGTATATTATGTAAAGAATCTTGTGTGTATATGTGTGTGCACCTTGAGTAAAGCGAATGTTTTTTGCACAAATAGAAAAGCATTTTTTAAAAACGAATGTATGATACTCTGTGAAGTCTACAGTCATAACAGGAAATCATGCATTTTCTGCAGAAAGATTTTATTTAAAAAAGCAGAGTGCATCTCATTGACCTACATTCAGCTTCCCCAGCATACACTGTACCTGCAGAACTTTTCTGCAGAGATACACTGTAGATACAGATCAAAGGGAAATGCTGGTGTCAGAATTGTCTAAATGTCCCTTTTTGGGCCTGAAATCCTAGATCATTGCCATGCATTTGCACTGACTTTGTAACTTTAATCAACCTGTAAACTGTTCCTTGGACTGCTGTCTTTAAAAGCCAGGTAGGCTGTTCCTGGGGATAATGAATGTCTGTATCTATAGAACAGACAAATGAAGGTCTCTGTTGCCTCAGAAAGAAAATACCTATATTCAAAGAGCTATCTAGATACATTGCAGTATATAAAAGTAGCAAAATAAGGTTAGCATCTGTGTTAGAAGAACTGCAATCCAAACAAAGCTAGATTAATCTTGTTCAACATATACCCTAATTGCTTTGCAGAACATTTGGTCCCCTCTTTAAAAAAGGCCGTGGGGGTGCTAAACATCGCCTATCAGGGTGCTGAGTTTTATGACATGCACATCTGCCTATTCTGACTTAGCCTGAGACCTGCCAACTCATTTCTTACACACCCACTGTAATGGGCCTGGATTCACAAATGTGTCTGTGGGTGTATGGGGAGCTGTAGAGTGAGGGAACTTCAGGGGTTAACACTGGCCACTGCCATGCTGAGCTTTTGGTCACCATTCTGCCTGGAAGGGGTAACACAGGGGCATGGTCCAGCTCTCTTATGCGGTGCCTAGCTGGGTGTTTAAGAAATGAAGGTGACCAAGGAAAAATGCAAAGAGAGGAAGGACCCTTTAGAAACTAGGAAGCATGTAAAACACAAGGTACCTATAGACCCACTTGGTGTCTCTCTCCCTGTTGTACAATCAGGTAGCTGTAGACCACAGCTTTTGTTTCTGTTTGTAGTGAAAACACTGCATAAATAGTTTTTTTTCTGTAAGATTGTCTTTTACTGCTAGACAAATTCAATAATTTGGACAGTGGTGGTGTTTTCAATTATTATATACTAAAACTACTAAAAAAACAAGACAGCCACATAAAATTTCTATTAATAAAAAGTGTTCACTGAGATGGAATGTATTGTCCTATAGTCTCTGTTTTCAATGTTGTGGGTTTGTTTGGGGTTTTTTTGTTTGTTTATGCTTGTTTGGTTTTGAGTTTGATTTGATTAAGGTTTTTTGGTTGGTTTTCGTTTTGGTTTGGTTTTTTAAATTTATTTTCAAAAAATTAGAATGGTGGATGAAAAAAGTAATTACAAAATATCTTCCTACTCCAAAAGTTAATAATTCAGCCTTTATAGAAAATTGTTTAAACATGAAATATTTAGGGGAAATGTATGTCACATAAAGTATAGTTGTGAAATGACTCTGTATCACAAAACATTACCATTTCCAATGAGCTGTACTTGATACCAAATCTGCACAACTGTGAGCCTCTGGAGTGAAAAAATGAATTGCTCTGAAAGTATCTTGTAGCTTATTCTTAGAACAAATTCTGTTGCTTCAGTGTTGTGCCCCTGTCCTTCCATTCTCATAGGCTTGGACAATTTCCAAGGTCTTTCATTAACCCTCGACCCCTCCCCAGATTCATAATATCTTTATTTTTTGTGCTACTTGTATAGTAAATATTTAAGTAAAATGGCATTGATACGTCTCTTTCTACATTGGGTAGAAGTTTCTCCTCCTTGCTCCTACATAGCTGTTCAAGGTATCCTGAATTCTCCTGTCTTCCTGATGTCTAGTCACAAGACAGATTTTAATCTCATGATTTGGCTTTCATTGAACCTAATCATCAGCCTCTTTCTTGAAGACAGATAGGAAACTTTTGCTGGAACATGATACCTTTCATGAGATGTCCTTGGGTCACACTGGCTGGAGACCATAACTGCTTCACACTCCTATGACCTTTACACAATTCCTTCCTGTTAGTTACCTGAAATGAGTAACTAACACAGATCATAGGATCTGTGCTACGTCAACCAGTGGCAAACCAACTCACTTGTTGCACATCCACATTGTTAATGCATCATACAGGAATGGCACAAACACATCCAGGTGACCCAAGGAACCTAAATTTACTTTGGTGAGCATAAAGAAAATGCTCCATCATTGGATAACTCCATGTACTTGGTTTGTACTGAATAAGCCTAAAATCAGGGACTGAAAATTTGTTTTATGTTAAAAAGGGAGTGGGAAGGACACAGTTCCAGAAAATAGATGAGTGGGAGGAGAATATAAGTACTAACAGGGTTTTTTTTGGGAAGTAGTTAAGGAAGAAAAACTGGGTAAGAGAACTAGGGAAGGATTTTTCAAAGAGAGAGTCAAATTAGGAAGGGAATATTGTATCTTGAAAAAGACCCAAAGAGAACACATTTATTAACTTGTATGACCATCCTCAAGCATTAGAAAACATGACAATGGGAAATCAGACTGTATGGAATTAGAGACTGCTTTAAAAGTTGTTCAGACCACATTAATATCAAGTAAAATGCTTTAACTTTAAACCCTTATCTAGGAAGGGGTTTGAGGCTGTAGAGGTCAGACCTCCACTATGAATCTGATAAATTGTTGTCTCTTGTCTACAGATTGTGTTGCAGTAACTTGCAAGGATTTTATCATCATATGCTTTAAAAATCTTGCTTTTGGCTGCTGACTAATTAAAGGAAAATGGCCTTTCCGAACATGGTGGAAGGCAAAAGTGATTTAAAGGGAACATGGATGACACAGAGAAGAAGAATTTGGCTGCTAGGAGTCAAATTCTCTTGTTTTGGTGCATTTTGCAAGGGATAAATTTTGAGAATTAGAGCACTGTCAATACGCGCTATAAAACTGCATGTCCTTTAAGAGGATAATGCTCCACTAGACCTTTTGCCACAAATTACTCTATATAATTGGACCTAAGATCACAAAGAGTGCACATTTACAAGATAAATTGAAAATTAATGAACAAATAATATAGTAATTACCAAATCTTTATTATTTGAAGAATATACACACTATGGGGTCTATTTCTTCCTCAATGAGCATATGTAACCCCCATTAATTTTAATGGGAGTTAAGCATGCACATCAAAGAAAGAATTAACTCATGATTTTAAAACTGACTACTAAGATTAAGACCTGCACTTTTGGCTTTGAGTTGAAAATGTGGCATATCTTTTGATATTTATCTCTTTTTAATTGTGTATTTGTAGCTGAACCAATTTGCAAATCATTGTTATCCCTATCAGTACAAGGCAAAGATAAATTGCATTATATACCCTACTTCTTGGACTCCTTGATGTTCTTTTCTGATTAAATTGAACTGTACCAGCAGTATCATAATTAATAATCTATGCTGATCAAGTTGGCAGTGCTAAGTCTGTTTGGTATCTGATGGCAATGAAAAATTGTTGAAGCAAGGTGTGTCATTTGTTGTTTTTTTCACTAATGTGAGAAATTTACAATTAATAATACTGAGTCATGGAGATTTTCAGATAATGTGAACCCTGCAGTTTAGGTCTGGACGATGTAAAATCATCCAGTTTAAAAAGACTTCTGAGGCGATTCATGAACTATGATGTTAAGCTTATGTAAAAAGGATTTTACTCCTTAGAAAGAGATTATAAGATGCTCAGATGGAAACTTTCAGTCCCAAAAGAATTGGTACCAGTTGTTCTTTCTACCTCTCATCTCAGGGAAGGGATATTTTCTTGTGCCCTTCTATGGTTGTCCATTAATTAATATTAGTGAAATGGCTTCTGCAATTGTGCACTTTTTTGTATCAATCAAGGTATTGTTCCCCATATTAGAGCAGGAATTAAAAATATTTTTAAAGTGTAAACCAACATGGATTAAATGTATAAAGACAAAGAACTTCTAATTTATTTTTTAAAAATAAAAAGTTGAAGTATTTGTTTTTTCAAATGAATTATCCAGTTCTTTTTTTTACACTGAAAAACAGTCCTATATAAGTAGTGAAAATCTCAGAAACATGTCTAACATGAAGGTGACCATTGTGATCTTAATGTCAGAGTTGAAGAAACTGCAAAAAGTAAACAAAAAAAAGGGGGAAAATTAAAATTTTAAAATCCTTTGCCCTTTATGTGGGCAGTATTTCTTGTTATATTTAGAAAACTTACCCTAGTAGAAGATTGCAATATATATGTTGCATATTCTGTCTCTCCTTATGCTATTACAAAGTAGAATAATTTTCCATTTGTTTGGCTGTGTGAACATATAACTGAAGGAGTGCACTCACAAAAATATTTATCCACAAAGGTATGGCTGTTGAATAGCCCTTTTACATTTCTGTTTATTCTGTTCATCTGTTCATTTAATTTTAAATGTTTCAAACTGTTGCAGCTTGTAGCTGCCATTTGCACTGCCTCAGTTTAGTCCCATTTCAAGCTAGAGAGTGAGATTAGGGGAAGGAAGCCCTAGATCTCAGTAGTGGAAATCAGTCAAAATAATTTAAATCCTATAAACTTTATTTTCTCAACAGTAACTAATTACAGAAAGTTCCTCCACATTTCTGTGCAGACTGTAAGATACCACAATGGACAATATTTGCAAAATCTTCAAACCGAAATGGGGCACTGAGTATCCTTAGTCAGTTATTGTAATGCTAAGTGGGGTCTTGCTGTCCTCTCATTATGGATGTTACATTTGAGATAAGGGAGCTTCACTGTTTTGCTACATCTGTGAATCAGAGGATGAGAACTTACAATCTGATCAAAAAGAGAGTAGCAACTTTTGAATAGTGAGTAATGTGAAGAAGGTTCAGGAAGGAGACTATTTTCTTGAGAGAAAAAATAATTATGAACTATCAAAATGAGGGTTAGGTGAAATGACTTGAAGAAAATGATCATAAAAGGGTAGCCAGAGAAACTGAAGTATATTAATAATTTTGAAACAGGTGGTGAAGATGTATGGTAGTTGCACTTGTATATTCAGTCAAGGTAAAATTTCAGAAGGGAAACACTAAACCTGTGGAGGGGTCACTCAGCTAATTAAGGGGATGGAGATGATAATGAATGAAGAAGTGCTAATTGAGCTTTTTTTGTTAAACTTTTAGAAGAAAAGGCTAAAGAGGGAATCCAGCTAGAGCACACATGCAGCTCAGATGCAGCTAAAGGGAAGACAGAGAAAACAAAGTGAATTTTTTCTCAGAGACTTACAGCAGAAGGATGAGAGACTTAAGAGTAAGGGAAAACTCAACTGAATATAAAGAAAAGTTTTCACAAGAAAAGCAGTTAAACATGGACTGTATCTAAGAGAGGCCATCTATACAGCTTTCCACTTATTAAATAAATTTATATTTCCACAAATATTTTCAAGATGAAGACAATTTTTTTAAAAAATATTCAGAAAGAAGCTTGTGAATTAACATCCAACTTTGTGCACTGGTGAAGCTATACATTGTAAGTGCAGTAAGTGCACTGGTGAAGACATTACCCATGAAATCTATGATCTTTAGAACACAGAAAGTTATTTATAAAAGCAAGAAAATATAACTTAGAAAGACTTCTTCAAAAATACAATCTTTTACTTGATTGACTTCTACATGATAGCTTATGAAAAATTAATAATGATTAATATTACTTTTCAATGGAGATGAGAGTATTATTAAAGTTATATTTTTCACCTAAATATGGTTAGTATTTAGTAAAATAGCTTTAGAATCCCAGTGATTGTGAAAGGAAAATAGTGTGTTCTGTTGGAAAGCAGAAGTGATTCTTTGCTATGTTTTTTATTGGCTTATGATTCAAACAACTATTTGCTGAGAACAGTATCCAGTGCCTGGTATTTTTTATTTGGAGATCAGGAAAAATTAGTACCCAAATAGAATATTTGCTTCCAAAAAATCTTGGGGTCATTTTTGTCATTATGGTTCTGACTGCCTCTGAATTTGAAAGGATGGATTGCATTTTTTATGGTAAAAAGAGCCCCGAAATTCACTTGAATGTCCAAACTGGGTGCCTCTGGTCTTCAGATAATGACCTGAGTTTCTGAAGAAAATCCATCAAGGCTTCAAAACACCAATCCTAAGAATTTGCCTATCAAATGGCTTGATTTAGTGCCACTGTAATCATTTGGCTCTTTGTCATTGTCTTCATTAGGCTCGTTATCGTGATCAGAAAGGTTTTTACCATCAGCAGGAGAAAAAGATACTTAGGAAATCCTCAACTTTTTTCAGCTGTGCTGTGGTTTTTTTACAGCATCAGCTTTCTCTTTTTCCAAGCAGTTTGCATTTTGGGGTCTGACACAGCAAGTGTGCCATAGCAAGAGTACACTACACAAATATCATGGAAAGCACAGGGATAAAAGCTTTATATAAACTTCCCCTGCTTGTCTGAGCCAAACAGTTCTTTATTAATGACACTGTCAAAGTTTGTATTGTGCTCACATTGGAAGGGGAAGCTTCATCCTCACAAAACCAATAAAAGTTGATTACATACATATGAAATCTATGGATTAGGGGCAGGATTCTTGGATCCTTTACAAAGGAAGTGTCATGTTTCATCTCCTGTAGGGGAATGTATGGGAATGCATATGTGAAGCCACAGAACTCCATATAGTTCCTTTCAGTAAAATCATACAAACAGAACCAAATTTTCTTTAAAGCACAACTATAGGTTTGTAATTACAAGGAGGAAAAATATCCCTTTTTTTTCCTTCTCATCTTCAGTGCCACCTGAAGGCTGTCAAGAGAAATTAATAATTTCGATCAAGGGACAAAACATGGTAGATATTCCAAGTTAATAATAATACACCAATAAATTAAGTTAGTCAAAGCAATTTGAAATGGCATTTTGAGAAGAGAGAGATGTTGCCAGACCTGTGACCGAAGGGCCAAGTATTCTAATGGGATCAGTTAACCATCAAAATAAAAAGTCAGGTTTTCAAAGGCAAATATTATGCTTGATTTTGTAGAAAATACAGGAAATGTGATTCACAGTAGCATGGGTATAAGAAACAATATTATTTTCTTTTGAAATATGTGGTTCAGTTGAAATATAAAGCTTTGTGAAAGAAGATGAATATACAAGCATGTGGAGTTGCATGAAAATAAAAGCGTGGAAATCCCAATAAATCACAGTGCTCTCAAACCAAAGCATTTCTGCTTTTTAATTTCAAAGTGGCATTTCAGAAAATATTTTTTATTTTCTCTGTCACAATCCACCACATAATTACAATATAAAAATATAAAAATTAAATGATTTGACCAAGCTGACATAATTTGTCCTTCTCAGAGTTCTTGAAGTCTGCAAGATTTTGCAGTTCGAATGATATCCAGATTTTCAGAATCTTTCCCAAGAAAGAAATTCCATTCTTTTCATATTTGAAATTCTCTACTTAAACCATTTTTGGTTGACTAAAAAGATGCAGAGCCTTTTGAACTTATTCAAATGTTCTGTTCCAGAATATGTTTCCTAAGTAGACATCCTTGGCAAATACATTTTTATTACTATAGTAGCTCAGATAATCTCTGTGACATAACATTTTCTCATGTATTCCCATCACCTTCATCCGACTCCTTTTTTAAACTGAAGCTAACTCCAAAGGTAGCTGATGAACCCCAGTGAAACAAGAGAGGAGCACCACAGAGTAGGTTTAAGACATAAAGTCAAAAAAAAAAGACTTTCATAATGACAGGACAGGATTTGGCATAGGCAATATGTAATCACCAAAGCCATAATATGAATCAGACTCCAGAGGTTAAAGGAAAACACCTGACATTATGAAATGTGTGATGAAATATTCTTCACATAATCATGTATTTCAGAAAGTCAGCCAGCTTGATTGTTACATTACCTAAATTGAAGATAAAAGATGAAATATATATAGTGGTGTGGTAAATTACAACAGGGCCACCTTACCTTAATTGAATCTAATGGTATGGGAATTTCCCCGTGTTAACTGGATGGGAAGGAGCACCTGGTCTTTAAGCAGTCAGACCATTGGATTGATGGCACACTGCATGCAGGAAGAGGACAAAGCCTCTTTTGTACCTGAAGTTGTGGGCTTCTTCATCAGTTACTGGAAATGAAGTGACATATATTCAGTAGTTCCAGTCCATCTCCAAGACCTGCAGCACTCCCATCTAGGACGTTCTAACACATTAAACATATTTAGATTTTTTTACAATGATTGTTCATATTTTCTTCCTTTCTTTATTTTCTTGCATGAAATGTATGGAAATGACTCCAATATCAGGTCTGTGGAAAGCCATGGACAATACCCAGGCTTTTAATAGTGCAGAGCGACAGTTCTTGGGCATTTTTTACACTTTATAATTGTAAGCTGCATATGCTACCCTCAACCTCCACAGCTTACAATTAAGTATTCTATCTTAGTACTATACAAATAAATATAAATTTTGTGTGGATCCAAGTTCTCAAATGCAGAATCAAGTCACATGTCTAGGTGCTCAAATGGACATTTGGCTGTGTGAAGGAGTTTTGCACCAATTTGGAAGCTCATTGTGAAGCAGCAAGTCTGTTCTGCTCCTGGGGGAATGAAAATCATCACATAGAGACATACACATCCTTGTTTGAAAAAGCAACTTTGAGAAACTTTAATCTGTAGCTTCTAGAAATTTGGTAATACTAGGTTGCATCTAGTCAGAGTTATTTATAGCAAATGGCCTTTCCTTGGAATACTTTTTTTCCCCACTGTTTTTAAAGGATTTTTCCCTTTCTTGAAAAGGTATTGTTCTGAAGTTCAGACCATCAAAGTGAAAAGTTCAAACATCACTACGAAATATGTTTGATGATAAAACATTAAACATTCAGTAATAAAGGCACAGAAATGATTATATAACTCTTTGGGTTAAATGCGACCCACTTAAACAAATAGCTGGAACTGAAAAAGACAGTCTGTAAAATCAGTGTATTTATTCCCAGTGCTCTGAATGACATATGTTTAAATTGATCTCACAATCAACTCATATCTGCTTCAGCATAGTCATCTGATACCTATTTAAATGAATCTCATCTAAGGGGTGCAAGATCACTCCTGGGTGACAATTCCATGGCACAGTGGGATGTATGCTAATACAGCTGAACTCAGGGACAAATTCTTGCTGATCCTGATTTAAATGGGAATAGAAATTTGTTGTCTCCCTAAAACGAGAAAGATCAAACTTTGAAAGAGAAAGCAATCTATTGAGATCTGCATGCTCCTTGATTTCAAATAAAATCCTTGGTTTTCAGGATCCCTTTTAAATAAGAACTGGCATTAGACTAGGGGAGTATGTGGACAGTAATCCCAAGTAATTTTTTCAAGGGAGAAAGAATGAGGAAAAGAGATAAACAATGAGGGAGCAGAGGGAATTGTAACTTAATTGGATATTTAAAATATAATTAAAATACATTAAAAGATGATAAAATAATTCCATATATGTAAATATAAAGTATCAAGCAAGCTGTATATATTGGCCCTGTTTCAAGTGCACATTCCTGTTCATTAATGTGCATAAGCTTCTGCTTAAGTGCTGTTTCTTAGAGGGAATGGTCTTAAGTTCTTATATAAGTGTTCTCTTGAAACAGGGCCAACATACAACTCAGTGCCATTTTCACTCAGACACTCTGCCTTTGCTCACTACAGTCACCTATTCCATCTTGACTCCAGTACAACAAAGTTTTCCAGGTTGAAACCATGGGTCTACATTTATTGATAGAGTACAGTTTTGCCAGCTTTAAGTCCTGAATGGGGTTTTTTGGATTTTCTGGTGTTTCTTAGCTGAGCTGTTAATAGTGGTAATACAAATAACAGTTAATAAATCAATCTGTCTCTTCCAGGAATTTTGCTAGGAGGCATTAACCCCTTCTCACCATCTCCCAGGCCACACCCCTGCACTCTTTACAATGAGTGCAGCATATTTTTTATTTCTTCAACTGGCATTTGCAATCTGTCCTGACATAATTTACACATTTACACATTTTACAGAGCAAAGCACAGTCATGCAATTTAATTCCAAAAAACATAAGCATAGGAGACTCGGCACACTCGATTAGCAAAGCATATGATCGAGTTTTGCCAGTATGATATCAAAGGCACACGTTTGATTTGAATTTGTGTCAAAATGTACCTGCTGCTCTTCATTTCAAAACAGACATGTGCTGATGTGTTAGCCCATATTCACACACAGGGGGCTTTTATATGCTGCAAACTGCACGTGTAGACCAGTGTCCTTTACAAATGCACTTTCTTTCCCTTCCTTTTCTCTTATCCAAAGGCAGCTGGTCTTCACATCCTTAGGGAGAGGGAAGGCCTGTCACGACCCGAGAGACAGAGCAGGGGAAAGCAAGAAATCACTATTCAACCTAATGAAATAAAGTTCTGACCCAGATAAAGTCATCTGGGTTCTTCCACTGATCATTGCCCTATTGAGCCACCATTCCAGTTCTATTATTTCTTTTAAATAGGGATTTAATGCTCATGAATGGAAGGTGAATGCTTGAAAATGAAAGGTGATCAGTGCAGTAAAAGACAAATCAATACAGAACCAAAGTGCTCTACTTATCCACAGGGCAAACTAAAGTGAAAGGAAATGTCTTCGAGACCCTCTCAAGCAGTTGTACTAATAAAAATGATGATTAAATTTCCATACTATTACGCTTGGACTTAAAAAAAATCAGTGATTAAACACTTACTAGAAAAGGAATTGGCAGCTACCTAGATAGTGGGCGTTTTGTTGTTCACTTTCCTTTAGCTTCATTTAAAGGAAATTTATTTGATTGAGTTTTGTGAATTTTTGATTAATAAAGACTGATAGCTGCAAAGAGCTATCTTAGAAGGACCGGAACAAAATTTCTCCTGCAATTTGTTTAAAGTTCAGTTTCTAGGAGTGCAGGGAATTACATAATTTGCTTGGGTTCTTGTTCACGTAATTATAAATTAGTATATTTGGAATAATAGCTGGAACGTTAGTTTGTTCATAAGGTGTGAAATAGGCTTTTTTTACCTCTAATATTGGAGGCTGAAAATAATATGATAGCAAGAGAAGGGCTCATGTTCGCAGGTAAAATATTTTTCAGTCTCATGGAAACTGCAAAAAATGAAAATGGAATTTGGGCCACGAACTTTCTGTGCTGATCTGGTACTGACATTTGGGGGTGTTGGTGTCAAAGATTTTGGTTTTGGGTCATTCTCAGCAGTAGATGGAACAATAAAGGATTCACTTTCTTTGATCCCCCAGCAAACTCTGATTGGCTGGAAGCAGGGAGAGACAGTTAACTTCACAAAGTCAATAAATGTGGCCATCTGGGAGAATGCAAATTTAGACAAATGTGATATATGTGGGATGACACTTTTTCCTTAGAACATGCCACACCATAAAAGCATTAAAAATACATTCGTATGACCCAGAGCATTTGATTAAAGCCTTTAATATGCAATAAATTCAGCCCCAAGCAAACTAAAAGGGACAACGTGTACAAATTCCAGACTCAGATCCATTCAGGTTCAGTTTTCTGCCTCCTCAGCCTCTTCTCTTCAGGCATCTCTGTCTGTGTTTCTTTTCAATTAATTTGAGAGGAATCTGTGTAAAAAACTGTAATTCATTGTGCTGGAACTCCTTCTTTATGTGGAAAACTGTTTTTCCTCTTTCAGCTCTTTACATTTCATCCTTTTGAGCCACTGGCTTGAGAAAAAGTTAAGTATGTTTGCGCATGGGTAATTTTTACTTGGGAGGACTCCCAGTATGTCTAAAATGAGTAAAGCTGACCTGATCAGGACTTGATCCCCATAGCTACTGGTAAGAATACTTCATGTCCAGCAGCATGTCCTTCCCCAGCTGCAGGAACATCTCTGGGGCTCAGCTAGTTCCCAGGCAGGAAGAAACCCAAAGCTGCTCACTGTTCTTGTCCAAGTGCTGCTAACCCCTAACTTGCTGCCTGCAAAGCAATATTTATCTATCAGTGTGCATCTAGATCTTTAGATTATTCACAGAGTGTTTTGGTATGATGTAAAATGGAATGTTTCCATAGACTGCACTGCATCTTGGACATGCTCACTCAACCCAGAGACCTTACTAAAAGTCCACTTTAAAGCAGTGAGTGAACTTACCTGATCTGAAACGGTAGCTATCCTTTTTGTAATGGTTGAATACCTACATTGTCTGTTCCATGGTAGGAAAATGGGTAAAACCAGGGATAGCCTTTTCCTTACAATGTCTGGACAGAAATGTTGTACACTATGATTTTCTCCTTATATAAATCCTACTGCACCCAGGACAGGATAGAAGTTTAAAAAAACATGTGTGTGCGCAATATAGCTGCAACACAGCACCTCCAGGAGATACAGCTGATGTGGTACAGTTTCTTCAGCACTTCTTTTTACGTGGAAATTGAAAGCTCACCCCAGCCTTACTTAAACATTTATTTTTTTTTTTAAAGAGGAGACAGACTAGTTCTACTTAAAACAAACACAGAGGACTTGACTGCTTCCATTTTTTTTTGTGAAATTTTTTTTTTTGGCAAATTATTTTGACTATTTGCATTGAACAAAATAATTGAAGGGATGAACTTGCAGCCTTTATTTTACCTAGCAATAGTGAAACTAGCTGCAGGAGTAAAACTTGCCTAACTAAACCTTTGATGTGATAAGAGTTATAAGAAAACAGATAGAGTCCTGACGTGTGGATCAAGATTGCTGCAGAAGAAAAGCTGTAGTTAAAGCTACTTGTTTCTTCCAAAACAAGCCACAGCTCTGTGTGCCTGGTCCTCAGATGGTGTAACCTGCCATGGCACCAGCATGACCTGCCAACACTTAAACATTTCCTGTCGCCCACTGAACAGTCCTGGCTTTGCAGTAGGTGACCAGGCTATCACACCGTGGGCATAGCTGTAATACTGAAATGAGGTGGCAGCGAAATGAGGTGGCAGGCTGAGTGGCATTTACATATGATGGGGAGGTCTGCTGGAAATCATGGTATTAAGCAGAATGCAGAGGACATGACTGCTACTCTCTGTGAGATACACACAGAAAAAAGTGAAGGTTTCTGAGAAGGAGAAAGGAAGGGGTGGGAGACTCTGCCTTTGAAAGAGCACGAGTCCAAAGCCCAGTTTCCTGTAAAGTCTTTTGTGATCACATCTACTTGTGGTTGGAGAATGAAACATTCCACAGGACCAACTGTGCACTTGTTTGTTCGTACTTTCTGTTCACACCAGTCCTCTAACGGCTCTGTGCAGTGAAGTACACAGTGCTAACCACCACAGACTACTTCATCTGCACTTCATCAGATTAGCATTAGGTTGAAATCTCCAAGACAATATAAATGAGATCAATAAATAGTGCAATCAATCTCAGCTGGTTTTAAGTGTCCAGAGACAGATTGAAGCAGAACTCCTGTAGGATGACACTGCATTACCAGCAGAGAGAACACCAAACACATTGCATTGATGCCAACATGAGCACTGCCCCTTACGATCCTCCTTGCATTTAAACAGCAAAGACAAGAGGACTTGCTGTTGATTTATGGATGTTTTTGAAGAAGTATTTAAAACATTGTTTGAATTTGCAGAGATAGAAAAAGAAGATGCATCTATACAGTCCTTCCTTTTCTTTAGTTTTCCAAATGGGTTGAGTTTTACCTTGCTTTGCATATCTGTACATTTCTCAGGTATTCAAGCAGGGACTGAACAATTCTTGTTCAGCTCTGAGTGCTTTGTCAGTGGCAAAGGAATAAAGTGTAAGGATTTGAAAGGAAAAAGAAGAATAACCCAAATGCTCCAAATGAAGAAAACAAACGCAACATGATCCCAAATGTTTAAAAGAACAGTGACAAGCATCTTAGAAAGCCAAAGCAGCATAGCACAGTCACAAGTTCTACAGGACAGAATTCTATCTAATGGACAGAATTAATTGAAATCCATATCCTGTAAAAGGTTATATAATACTGGGGGTAAAAATCCTGTGCGTGATACATATTTTGGAGTTTTCTTCGTCACTTCATCTTTACACTGAAATCAAAGCAGTTACAGCAGTCTCACTCTGTAATAATGACTCAAGACATGACATAGGCTCCAGAGCAAAACAGGGCAAGATAATTCAGAACATTCCAGGTTTTTTTATTATTGCTGTTTCCCTAAAATGGCAACAACTGTTTCACTGGGTTAAAAGAATCTTCCTTTTCTTGACAAAAGTCATAAAGTAAGCTTGATTTTTGAAAAGCAAAAAGAAGGTAGGGCATTTCTTATACCCTCTTTTCTTTTTACCTTTCTGTGACCCCTAGGAAGTCACATTCCCCTCACAGTCTAATCAGCATGGGGAATTGCAAAATGAATGGGCTGGAAAATTCCTTTGAAAGGCAATAATAATATTTTTTCATATATGAATTCCAGCTTAGGGGCTCAGCAAAGTGAAGTCACGGTTATTGTTCTTTTAATTTTTTTGCTCCTTCACAGAGCTTTTCAAAGGCACTTGCGTTTGCATAAGTTGTAAGTTTATGTTAAAGTCCTGTGCTAGTCTGTGTTACACGTTTTAGTGTGTTCTGTACTGCCCTGGGAGCTAACCCCCCTCCCCCAAAGAACTCTTTCTCAGCCCCTTCATCTGTAACCTTTCTGCAAGTAAATGCTAATTGAAAAAGAAAGAACACCACTAATCTTGGAATTTAAATGCATTTAACAAAACCAATCTCGGTCTAAATTGTTGTTTCACCATTCCCTTTTCCCCAACAGATGTCGAGAAACTGCAATTCCTATTAAGAACACTTGACTGTTTACTCAGCAAGAGAACTTCAGGCTCAGGCTGCATCAATCTAAATGCGTTTCAGGACGTCAGTCTTTTGAAAAGTGCAGACTGTTAGTTGGTTATTTTTAAATGTAATCTTCACATAAAAGAGTTGCTGCATTTTTTTCTTTTCACTTTGTCATCCATCTCTCCCTCCTCCCTCTTTTTATTTTTTTTTTTAATGATAACATCAAACATAGTTGTCCTGAATTTTTAAGTCCCATTCCATTTAAGTTTCCCTCTCTCCATGGTGTTTTATTTCATTTTTGCTCCCTTCTTTTCATTTTTGACCAATGAAATATCAGTGAAGACTGTGAACATTATTACAGGAAAAAAAATAAAACCCCAGAAATATTATGTGGTAAGAATGTTAGACATCAAAAACATGAATGTGTTTTCTTAGTGAGCTTTAGAGTAAAGCCCCCGTGGGCTTTGACCACAGACCTACATAAAGTTATCTCTGCAGATAAAGGTGGCTCTCTGGGGTTTTGTTTTGTACCCCGGGTGTCACTCCTTAACTATGATCAGGAAAGTAAACATGTGTAGGGTTTTTTCCCCCTTTTTTGTCTTATCTCTTTACTTGATTCTTCAGTTAGTAAGTGCAATATTAGTGTTTGTAAATACATCCTCAAGTGATAGTCACTGAAGTGTAGTTTAGGCCCTGTTTAGCACAGGTCCTTCAAGCATATTTTACCACAGAATAAATTTTATTTGTTTTACTCATCAGGTGTTGAAACATGGTGGCTCAATTCTTCCCTTGTTAGGGGGAGCTAACAAGGCTGAGGACCAGAGGCAGGTCTGAAGTGGCTGGGGCAGCCCCACCTTGAGCTATGTGGTGCCTGAATGGGGGATGTTCCTTTCCTAAGGTCTTTTATATAATCCTCCATTTTATCGGACAAAAGCAGGTGGGGAGAATGCTCTGGACCACACAAGGTCAGACTAAGACACATGGCTTTAGGTCCCACTTTTCTTAACTATTGCAATGCAGAGAAAGTCAGCAAAAGCACATCAGTTAACACAAGTCAGAAAATGGCATGTAGGTGAAAAAAATAATTTAAAATTTGAATGCAAACAAGCAACAGATAATTGGGTGTGTGGGGGTGTATGGGTGAATGTCTGAAACTGAACTTCTGAACTCTCAAGCAGAAACCTACTACTTGCTGGCTGCAGTCTTTATGGGCTGGCTGTAAATTTTGGTAACACCTGGACTGAAAAAAGCAGCACATCTTGAATCCTCCGGTTAACAAAGAGGAGTTAAACACAACTAGCAAGTTCATGGCTGCTCATCTGTTTGGCTTCTGCATATAGACTGTAGAGACTGAAAATGGTTCCAGAAAGAAGACCCAGTGCCTAAACAAAATGCCAGGGGATGACCACCATCATTTCTGTCCAACCTCCCAGAGGGGAAGTAAAAAATTAGCAAACACAGATCTGGGGATGGTAATGTGTAAGTGAGATAATCAAATTGGGTACTATCTCTGATCCCGTTCGTTCAGATCCACCATGGGCTGTTTTTTGATCCATCTCACTTGTGGCACAAGGGGGAAGAATGCTGAGCCAAGTGTTAAAGAGTGATACTCAAGTACTGTGAACATTGAATATTGGTTTTTAAAATAGGGCAGGTGGTTCTTTAAGACTTCTAGGAAAAATGAAAATGTACAAGAAGAAAAGTTAGATAAAAAATGGACTTTAGGATTACAGCGAAAACTACAATACTCCACAATAAACTGAAAATGGAAACAGTTATAAGGAAAATGTAAACTAAGTCAAATGAAGTGCCATATGCAAAGAAATGTCTCACAATGGCAATCTAATGGGTAATTTGCAGTCTTTATTCAGTTCCATATTCAGAAATCCATTGGAATCAATTACTAGTGGGAAGAGCAGGCATGAAACCATTTTCCACCTGCAACATGTCATATCAGAAACAATTCCATTATGCAGCATGAAAAAGGAGACAAATCAAACCTTGAGACGTTTACCATGTGGTTTACAAATCTTTTTTTATGGAAGACTGTGTCCTTCCAAGAGTTTACTTGGTCTCTGAAAACTCCAGAGAAAAATCCAGAAAGTTAAGTTTATTCTGTCTTCATGCAAATCTTAGTTGAAATAATAGATTATTTATAATTCAAAAATCTATTATTAAAAAACTCACCACCACTGAAAGTTTTTTTAGAACTTAGGAAACTCTTCAGCTATCATAGAATTAGCATGATCATGCTAATTGACTACTTTGACTTGAATACTAAGTACCCACAGAGAGCCATGAAAAAGAAGTCAAATAATAATTTGGCAAGAGTGTATTAAAAGTCTGTGATCCTTTAATATGATATCTTTATAGCAATGAGGCATCTACATAGTTGGACAGAGTCTGAATTACATGTACAGTTTCTCAGAATAACCCCCAACATTCTAAGTAAGTTTACTCTAGTAAGCTTGATAAACCAAAGTTGATGGCTCTCCCGTTTCTTTGGATAGCTTTCTAAATTACAGCAGCACAACCAATCATCCTAGCAGCCATGACAAACACAAATGCCTGGGCAAAAAGGGCAATCTACTTTTTGGACACTGCTGTTTAGACAGCATAGTTTAAAATTCAAAATAAATGTATAAAGTCGCCAGCACTTTCAGTATAGTTAAAAATGTTTCTGTAAATCAGATATCTAATTTTGGTCCAAAAAGTAACCTTGGTAACAAAAGTCCTTTTTTGAAGAAACTGAATTAGAACTGAACAATTTTTGTTTCCAAAATGTTAGAACCCAAGGAATTGTTTTTATGCTTTGCTTTTCTTTAAATATAAAAAATGCAGGTGTTTGTTCTCTGTTTATATTTCCTTCAGCAAACACATTCATTGTGGCCACTGTAAGGGAAATTCCCCTCTCTGTGAGTGTGTTTCTCACCTTCTGACCCTCTCTTGTAGAATCAAGGTCTAACGAGAGAACAGAAAATCTTGTACATTCCTGTTTTGCATGAAAAATCATCATCCTCTTTCAAGATGTTAAAATTCTACTCATAGTGTTTAGTTTTCTTCTCCAATATGATTTCATTTTAGATTTGTGCTTTTTACATGTTTTTTGGTGGATTTCTTTCTTCATTCTGTAGTGGGAAGATGCTTAAACTCCTTCTCTCTGCTCCAGTAGTGAGCTGAGGGAAAAGCCAGCATCTGCAGAGGAGCAATAACAGAAGAGGAGGATGGCTGGGCCCATAAAGACATAAACATCCATCCCTGGCATGCCAGGCTGCACTCACAGTACCACAAGGAAGCATAAGAGTCTCTCTGACCTGTGTGGCAGCATAGTCAAAAGCTGGAGCCTTTGATGTGCACCTTGCAGAGGATAAGTGATCTGGACTTTCTGCTCTGTAGGCAAAGCATCCAGCCTGAGACTCAGAGACCCTGTCATCTAAAGCTGTTCCATTGGCATTACAAAAGAAATCTTTTGTGTTGAGTCTGAAATGTCGTGTGTTGAGCCTGGAGCCCATTCAGAGCTTCCTTCTACTGCCTGCTGGCACAATGGGTTCCCTTAGCAGCCAACCCAGCCACATCCTAAAGGTAATTCAAATAGAAAATGTCCCCAGCCCAAAGAGAAACTCATCTCTTCTGATACAAGAGTACTCATTTACTTCACTGTCAAGGGCCAAAACTGAACCTTTTGTTGTCACCTATAACTTGCCATGTGAGTTACATGGCTACTAACCCTTTGGTCTCACAAAAGTTCAGAGGAATACTTTTATTGCTGTGCACAGCCCAAGTCATCTCCCACTGATAGAGCAAAATAAGGTGCTAGTGACACTTTCTCTCTACTGCGGTTTTTCGTTGAGAGTGAGCTGATGTTTTGTTCAAGGTTATTTTGTAGTAGGTTTGCAAACTGCAATTAGGCATAAGAAAATTTTCCTTCAAGAATGAAATTTACACTCTCAGTAGTGGAGGGGTAATGGGTAATGGGAAAGAAAATAATGCTGAAATCTTTAGGAAATTCACTTTAAAAGATTTGTTGGTTCAGTTAGGAGTAAAAGCCTGTAGCCTTGGTATTCCACCTCCCCCAAATTCACCATGCTGCAAGCTGTGTTTGAGAATCTTTTGGGAACAGCCATTTTTGTACAGTGTTCTTCATACTCTGTGCCATGAAAAGTCAGTAAAGTTGGAAATATAACTTTATTTCTGAAAGGCATGAGGTCTTTAAATTCTGGGTCTTGGTTCAACTTTTATGTATTCTTCACTTTTATTCTTCTTGCCTTTAAGTCTTAAATTAAGACTTTGATAGACAAAGCAGCAAAAAGAAAAACGAATACTTTTCTTTTATCTTCTTCCCCTTTGTGAATGAGTAAGACCAGTTTAGACCCCAACTGATATTTCCTATCAGTGGTAGCACTAATGTTACCACTTGTGATACAATGAAAATTTAATTAATTCTAATTCTAGCTAATACATTTTAATAATTATTCAGTATAAAAATTTTTAAAACAAACTGTATGGTAATTTACAGATGACTTTTGCAAGGCTCACCTCTATTACTCTTCTCATATAACACCTCATAGAAGGTGATAGTGAGAAACACAGAGGTTTGCCTGGTGTTACAGGAAGAAATACTCTGTCTGGAAGCAGAAACTTTGACTTGTGCCATGATTAAAATCCACAAGATACATTAAAGACAATGAACAGCTTACTGTTCACTGTTATTCAATAGGCAAGTGATATTCTTGCCTCAGCCACTACTAGCTCCGAACTTTCTGGAAAGTAGTATTAGATTGTTAAAAGAAGTTTACCTCTGGTGAAATGAAATATGATGAAAATCAAATACAAATAAATATGATGAACTTTCAGAAAAGCTGAACCATTTGTAAAAATTAACATGCTTTCAAGAAACATCTGATATCATTTCACTATCAGTTCAAATTTATACCCTTCGCATTTTAAAAAAATATGTAACCAGATCTGCAAGGTGTTTATCCTTTTTATTGCTCATCTTCTCTGTAAGGTTTAGCAGTATGTACCCCACACAGAAATACTGGAGGGCTCATCTCTTATGCCAAATGAGAACCCTATATTTCATGTTAGGGAGCACTTACTCAAAGGAATGCCCACATTTTTTATGGATGAACTGTTCATTCACTTGTGTGAATAAAATATTCAAGGGTTCAGAATTCATAACCTGTTTCTTTAAGATGCTGCATAATTGTGGATAAAAGGTGATATTACAGTGAAAAACACTGCTAATTACCATTTATTATTATTTTCATTCATATCTCACTATTTTTAAGTTGCTCATAAAAATTTCTCTTCCTATGACTTAGTCCAGATTGTATGATAATAAGTGAATAAATAATGCCAGTGCTTTCCTATCCTGTTTTCTTTTTTTTTTCTCATGAAACCAGATTTCTAAATGTGAATCGTCACTTTGCATTCCCCACCCGAAAACACAGCTATAATTTTGTAGACATTGCTAAGTATCTGAGGTGAATGTTTGGTAGAATTCTGCTGGCATGTGACAAACAAACAAATACGTAAACAGAATAAATACAAATACAATACATTCTGCAGTATTTACCAGGATTCTGGGAAGATATTTTACTGACCTGAAAAACTATTTTATTTTTTTTCTCACATTGTGTCACACAAAGCATATTCTCTACAATCTGTGAAGCCTCACGTTAGGCAGAGTGAAAGTTAAGTGAATTTTAGGAGGATTATTTATTATATTGCAAATCACAGCCTGGCATAGTGCATTTCTTCACTGAAATATGCTTTTAGCACTTTAGAAATCCCTTTGTATGCATCTGAGTCGATTAATTTCTCTGCAACTATACGTGCTACTCAATATACTTGTTATGTGTTTGTCGCTCTCGGTGTGTAATGAGACATTTTTGCTGTTGCTGATAATTCTGTAGATTCCATTGTACCCAGACATATGGTGTCAGTTGTTTGAAGGCTTTAGAACCCCTCGGATTGGCTGTGATGTAAAAATTCAATAATCCCCATAGAAAACTTCGGACTTCTCAAACCAGAGTTTAAAATCCTCATGCTCGCTTGCAGACTGGGGAGTTTTAAAAACAAACGGGCCCTTGTAGATAATTTAGCATTAATGGCCCGAGTCAACAAGAAGTGCAAAGCATTAAGCCCCCAGGAAGAGTGATTCATAATCTGAGCTATGCTTCCACAAGGTATGTGCCAGATGGAAATATGTATAACCAGAGTTTTACCAGTAGTCAGAGTGTATTAAATTAGTCTTATTAAAGGACAGGTTTTCAATACTTTAGTAAGGAAGAATGACAATCTGCCTTCTCAATGTAGTCCTAATCCAAAGACAGAAGCAGCCAATTGAAAGACCCCATTGCTTTTGATGTGTTTTCTATTGAGCCAAGCTGAATGCAAGGCAGCTGCGGGGAATTGGAGGGCCCTGGTTTAGCAGATGCATCCGGTTTCCTCTAAACTCATAGAAGTCACCACAGGTCCTTCATATCATGTGTGTCTGGAGTGAAATCATGACTCCATCACAGTCATTAAGAGTCTTACCAACGACTAGGGGTGGATTTAAAATTTTACCCCTGGTATGAGTAGGCCAGTTTATTTTATTTGCTCTGGATATTAAATTTCCCTGACAAGGGTGTTCTGCTTGGATTGTCTCAGTGGGCCGGTAAGCAGAAGTGTTTGACTATTAAGTGTCTATAACCCTGTTACCTGATTTAGGCCATAAATACATACTTTCTATGCTCAGAACCTTGGTGCAAAGCATTTGTTATTGTAGCTGTCTAATAAAAAAATAGTTGGTCAAAGGCCAAAATTAAGTGAATAAGGACCATTTTCCTTTGCCATATCATGCCCTTAAGCAGTGTTTCACCAAGGCTGCAAAAGAATTTGTTAAACATGGCTGAGTACAGATAGTGTTTGAACAAAGAAGGAATAACATTTCCTCCATCCTTCTAATACATTTATTTCCGTGTACTGTGGTCAAGCATGGGTTTTTTAGGGAAAAGAAGTACATTAGTCTTCCATAGTTTTTAATGAACCACAGGGCCTGCACTTATTTTTATGTGTTACTTTTATAACTCTTTTAGGGCAGCAGTGCTCTGAAATCCAGGTTGTAAGTAGACCCCAGAAATACAGAGTAAATCAATTGAACAATGCACAACAGTTTGTAACCTCATTGCTCTTGTATATTGCAGGAATACCAGAATGGGTGCAGCCCAGCTAAAAATATTTCCCATCTTCATCTCTTTCTGAGAAAACTGCTTAAACCCCTTGGTTGAGCACTGGCCGAACACTGACCAGCCACTGTCCAGCAAACAGAGGTCAAATATGCAGCATGCAAGGCAAGATCAGTCTGGCTGTACAGCCTACATATGGGTGTACAAAAAAAGGTAAGTAAACTGGGAAAGCAAAAAAGGTTTTGGTCTTTAGGATTCCTTGAACTGCTTTAGGCTAAATTAATCTTTTAGGTCATGCCAGGAATAATATATCCCTGGTGATGAAAAGACACTTTTTCCTTGTAACACCTTTTCACTTTCATTCCCTCCTAGCATTAGTGCCAGGGGAATTTCCAGATGAGATATTTGAAAGCTTTTTGGTTTTTATGTGCTGCTGGACCAGCATTAAGTGGTGTTACGTGTGCTGGAAGATTGAACTCCATTCATGTCTATATGATTTCTCTCCTCCTGTCTCTATGCAAGATATCCAAATGAGCAAACTCCATCCAGAGTTTCCCAAAACCACAAAATGAGAGTGTTTCCTCCTTTAAAGCTGGCATGGAGGGAGAGGAGCTGAGCCTTTTCTGAAGACACCTCTATCTCAGCTCTCTTTTGAAGTTCAAAAGATTAGGAGTACCCAGGTATACCACTCAGAAAACCAAAAAATGGTTTACTGAAGCCAAAAGTTTTGCCAAAATTTGATTTTACTCTCAAATATTTTCTTTTATATGACCAAAAAAATTCCCAAAATTAATCTTGCTGGAATTATCCAGGTAAGACAAATTTAATTCCATGATCCTCTCAGACACAGAGGCCAAGTTTGCTTGCAAGGTGCAATTTTCCCATTTCTTGTTCTTTGGATCATCAGAAGACCCAGCAGTACCTTCAAATCTAGTTGTTACCATTGCAATCCCTGATGTTTGTGTCAATATTTCTGCTGTCTGGAAGGAAAGAAAATGTTATATTTGACAATGGGGAGCTGTGTCGTTTGGAGATATATTGTTTCCCTCTCATATGTAGGCAAGAGACCGTAGCTGATATCAAAAGAGTTGCACATGATGAGTTTTATTCTGTGGATAGGAAATAGTGTGATTCAGAGTGCTTGTTACTTTTTGCATGCTAATGCCCTGTTTCTCTAACTGAAAGGGTTCTATAAGTTGCAGATAAGTGTTTTGTGAATCAAGCCCTAAATCCTCTCTTTATTTTAACTGGAGACTTTAGCCAGTGGATAAGCACCATCAGACATTATTCAAACATTTTACGGCTTGCAAAGAAAGTATTTTATTTATTTTTTAAAGAACACTTTAAATAAGAGAAAACAAACAGTTTCATTGGGAGAAGCCTGGTTATGGATATCTTCTTTCCACCCCAGTGGCTTGATGTGACTGTTAACCAGCATTTGGTTGCTTTATAACTGGTGCAATTATTTTGTCAAAGGTTGTAGGGTTTTTTTCCTCCTGTTGAAAAAAAAAGTTAGTTTACAGTTTATTAACTTAGATTACTGCTAATAGCTCCCATGAGTCTTTCTACTGAAACAAGGACCAGGATAACTGATTTCTTAAGGCCAATCTGGAAGACTTTAAAACACATTAATAGCTATCACTGAAACAGCAGGAGGAAGAATAATCTGTCATTTGGGTTTTTTCTTTTTTTCTTTCTTTTCTCTGCATAAACTTTTCCCCCAACTTTATCTGTTTATCTATTATTGTTGCTTGCTCTTTCTCTCCCTTTTTATCTTTTCCTTCTTTTTACAGCTATTAACAGGCTAAGTTTTCAGTGAGTGCAAATAATCAGCAAGGACTCATTTTTGACTGTTCAGGGAACACATTAGCACATAAATAGGAAACAAAGACTGGTTCAGGGAAAAAGTAAAATGATACTTTAAAGTGTGGAGGCCTGGAGTCAAAACACCCCAATTTCAAAGGAGTATAGATCCAGTGCAGAATATCATTCATGATTAACATTTGATATTTAAAGAAAAAAAAGGGGGTGGGGGGTTGATGCATAAATATTTGTAAAATCAACACATCCAGGTTAAATAGTAAGGCATGCAACTGTGTAGTTTACATGTGTTTGAAGAAGGCAATAATTTATTGTATGGTTTTATCAGAAGAAAAGGGAAATTTCCTTCCTTCACAGCTTTGACATGACTTCTCCAGTCATATCTTTCCATCCTAATCCTCAGTTTTATGGCCAAAAGAGGAATGAATGAATGAAGGGTGAGCAGAAGTGCTTATTCAGTCTGTCTGAAATAGTGTCTGGGATATCTGCTGAAGACTACGACAAAAACCTTTTGCTTACTTTTGAGTCCCTTGTCACAGTTGCTATAGTGAATAATGGAGGAAATCTGATTTTCTGTGGAAGGACTTTAGGCAGTTAAAACAGCTGGGATGTTTGTTATCCAGGTACTAACATTGCAGTACTCAGTGCCAAACATCATGAGGAAGTGAAAGTATGAGACCGCATTTTCAGGAATAAGAGTGTAGATATAAACAGGGAAATTATACTATTCTGAGTGTTCTCGTTTCTTCTATGGATTGCAGTTGTGGTGTTAGGCAGTCTGGAGCATCAGCCATCCAGCTGAGATGCTGGGTGAAATTTCCTGTATTTCTTTCCTGAGTAGTGAAGTCATGCACTTGTTACATGTCTTGATTTTCATGGATTTGGTGCATTGCCTGATCAGAGAAGGAACCTTTACAATGATAGGTGCTACACAGTTAAAGGAACCAATAATTGTCCTTTCCTGAAAGATTTTATAATGAAAACATTCTTATTTCTATTATCTGAAATAAAGAGGAATTGGGGTGGGGGTGGGAAGAAGGGATGCTCCTCTGATATCTAATGGGAAGATGCAATAAATCAGATATAGGCTTTGAGACCTGAAAAGATCGAGTAAGTTCAGCTTAGATGTTTCAGTATTGTTCTTCCCACTACTTTGCAGGGGGGTTTTGATCAGATACAGCATTGCACACATGTGGGAAGTGAACTGAGACAGTTACTAAATCACTCGGCCTCTGCCCTTCAAGACTGCGAACTGGTGTTTGTCATAGCAACGTACTTTGAATTGTCCGTGATGTTATTAACCAGAATGTAGAACATGAAGGAAAGATCTAGCCTACCTGCAGCAGAGGTGTATTTTATAAAACAAGTAATAAAGTAAGAGCACAGAACTACTTCTTAAGAGTAATTCCTGAAAATGTTACCTGGGAAATAGATTAAATTATGCAGATTTTAATTATTGGCATCATCAGGTGCCATAAATCAGCATAAATTCCCTCAAGGTTGGTTTTATCATATTTACAGTATTTTACTGTGGTCTGTATTTTTGTTTAGCTGAAAAGCTTTGCAGACATATATTTTCATTAAAAATATATGCTTCCAGGAGTTTACGTCAAACCTACTCAATGCTTTAGTAGAAATGTTTTATTTTCAGTCCTGAATGGGGGTCATACCATTGCTCTGTCTCCCCATCACTTTCTGGTTTTGTTCTTTATCGATTCACAAATGTGTACTGAAGGACCCAATGTTATCAGACAGACAAGTTATAGCATAATCCTATTTTCCTGGAATAAGTTTTGCATATAGTTCTGTAGTGTGCTAGAAACATCCACTTATATGAGAAAATCAAAAAGTTAAAAAAAAATGCCCAATGGATTTATTGGGAAAATACACGTCATTTTCTACTACCAGTCCTTTTTGACACTCAGCTGTTGATGTTCAAGCACTCCTGTAGTAAAAGTGACTACAGTCTACGACAGATAGTATGGTAATGAAGTGGCATACTTTTCTGTTACACTGAAATTTCAATAAGGGTGGAATTTTGCCTTAAAAAGAGGGCAGTGATCTTCTCACAAACACTGTCCTTTGTCCTGAGGCACACAAAATCCCTAAATCCCTAAAATATTTTATCTAAAGATAATTTTGCACCAGCCCAGGCATTAAAAAGAAAAGTATATCAGATGCAGCTGGAAAGGTCCTGTTGCTCAGGGAGAAGGTAAATTAAAGGTTTCTATCTTATCTGTATTTCAATTACAATTTTATTTTTGGTCCCTGACAGTGCAGACAGTTGAAGTCTTGGGAAGTGGAAACATTCACAGGTGTAAGAAAAAAAGAATCTTTTATAGTGGAGATGTATATATTTGAACTATGTGGCTTTTCATGCAGGGTATACATGACATTTAAATAAAAATGTGGACTCTTTTGGGGGGCCTATCTGTTTGAGCTCATTTGAAGATGTCCTTTATTCTACCTTTTTTTTTCCTTAGCAATAATGACCTAGTTTAGGAGTCTGCAGGTCCATAGACCCCTAGAATGACTCATGGACACCAAACAAAGTCAGACCAGCACCTTTGTGATTAAGAGTTTTGGTCCTTGCACAACTGGTTTAGTTAAGGCTGACCCCTAGAATGAATCATAGGGGTCAGCCTTAACTAAACCAGTTGTGCAAGGACCAAAACTTAATCACAAAGGTGCTGGTCTGACTTTGTTTGGTGTCCATGGTGTATATTTGTATCCAGTTTTCTGAGAACTGGATGACAAAGTCTTGAGATAAATACCTTTTAGCTCTTGGACACCTGGATCTGTGGGAAAAGACCAGAGAAGGCTTCTACCTCTTCTGTCGGGCTGTATGTATCCTTACATCAGGATGATGTAAGTCAGGAAAACAGGAAAGCTCTTCATGTCAGTACAGAAAGAAGATAGGTGAGTTGGAGCTCACCTTTATGGTTTCAGAAAGGCTAAGAAAGACTCTAAAAATCCGATAGTAGATTTGGGGTAAATGTGGATCTGAGCTGGGCTGCAATTGCTAAAACTAGTTTCTACTTGGAGCTTTACTGCAGACAACTCTGGTCTTTTCTGTTTTCTCCCAGATAAGAAATGCTCTGAAAATGATCCTGCTGACCGAGATTTCAGTACCTTCTGATTTTAGCTGCAACAACGCTATTTTAAAGTAGAGGGTTAACATCACTGAAAACTAGTGAGAGAAAGAGGCTAGAGAAGGTGAGAGGAGGTGAGAGAAAAAGGCTGGAGAAAAATTATAATCGTGAAAAAATGTCAAACACCAAAATTTTCTCAAATCTCATCATTTTCACTTGCTTAAAAAAGTTACATGTGAAAAGATCCAAACCTTTTAAAACAGAATGATTTAGTGAGTCTCTTATTGTCTACATGCATTCACACACATTTATCCTCTCAAGAATACTTGTATATTTGTGCCTGTGTGTATCAATAAGAGTCCACACATATGCAGCATTATTTTCTGCCTTCTCATTTGGGAAAGGAAGACTGAGAAGAATTTTCTGTCTTCTACTTTTCCTCTTGAAAATATTTTCTTGTGTCTGTCTCAAATTCACACACAAATATTCACTAAGGCAATTTCCACTCAACAGTTTCATGACTTGTTGCATTCTATATTTCATTATCTTCAGCAAAATGTGTCTCATCTTTGGTATTACAGAAACACATCAGGGTTTTCATGTGACACAGTTAAAATTCACAGTGTGTTCTTGGAAAGTGTGCCAGGCAAACATTTTAGGGTCTGGTGGTGTCCTATGGAGAAAGACCTGCAGAAATCACCAGGATAGAATGATGAATGGATTCTGGATTATATTGCAGTTGAAAAGTATCAGAAAGCTATCTAATACATCTTCTACTGTTTAGTGAACAGGACTCACATTAGGTAATGGCAGCAGAAAACATTAAAGACAATTGTATATGATGTAGTATTCGGTCAGATTCGTTCACAGTGTATAGTCATTTCCAAATGGCATTTTGCTGTTCTTTGTTCTGCAGCAGTGTCTAATATTTCTAAACATTTTTAGGCTCTGTGACACCTTAATGGTATACAATAACAGTATGCCTCCCTCTTAGAAAAATGGATACTCTCATTTTTCTAAACATTGTGCCTTTACCTTTAACCATTTCCATTTAAATGCAAATTTCAATCATGTCCACCTCTCTGTATTCCAACAGAAACCTGGGGAAAAGACTATACCTTAAATCCTCATTTCTCCATAAAGGGAGCTGTTTCCTTCAGGTGTGTCACTCCATGTTATCTGTCTTCCTTCTCATTTTACACATCACCATTGTGGCAAGTTTAACTTGCAGAATTCACAAATAAAAAACAGTTTTCTTTTTTTGTTGAAAACTCTGCTGGTTTTATGTGCTAAAAGAAAATGGGCGTTTTTAGTTATATTTATTTCCTGTTAAATTTGTCTGACATAACTGTAATGGAAATTTCCCCTTCACAAGCCTTTGAATTATTCCCGGCATTTGCAACTGTTTATACACTCAAAAGTTTATAATTTCCTAAACAACTGTAGACAAATTAAGTTAATTTGTATCATAGGCTTGGATTAATCTTGCAATTATTGTTCCAGTTTAAAGTAAATAATTGAATTTCAGGGTTAAGGATAAAATGTGATGCTATGAAACATATGTGATACTGGTGTCAGTTTCCTGAATGTCTGTTCTTCGTATGCAGCTTAGCAACACATTTGAGCAATTCATTAAAGTGTCTCTGCTTAGTGAGTCTTCAGAGAGAAAGTTACATTTGAATCTGGTGTGTAAAAAACACTCAGAAAACAGCCAACTGAAACAAAACATCTCCCTCCCCTCTCGTCCCTCACCAAAAAACCAAATCCCACACCCTTTATCTCTTGTTAGTCCCTCTTGATTTACTTTTGACAAGAGAGGGCACTGTGATAACATTCTAAAGAGTGGACATATTTGTATATTCTTGCCTCTGAGACAGAAAGGAAGCCAGGGATTAACCCCTGAAGCAATTACTTTACAATATAGCAACTACTTCAACACAAAGCAGGATTGGCGGTGGGGGGAAGAGAAAATTTAACTAATTAGTGCAAGTCATGATGTTATTTATGGGAATTAGTTGGAAGAAATATTGTTGAGTGGGCTCATAGAAAAAAAGACTGATTTGAAGTGTATTTATTAATTCTCACTTTGAGTTATCATTTACTGGCTGAGAAATTTAGCTGAAGATACTTACTGGCTTCAGCCCTTCAAGAGAATTAAACATATTGGAAATACTGTGCGGGTATATTTTTTCAGCAATATGTGTAAACCTATATTAAATGCAGTTGTGTGGATTTCTAACTCTCCATCATATTTCTGGTATTGGGGGTTCTAAGACCATTTCTTGTAGGTCAGAAATATCTCGTGCCTGTCATTTTAAAACTAACCGTTAAATGTTCTAGCCATGATATACCAATTGCCTTGCAAATAGTGTGCTTTCTTTATTCATTTGGATGAAACTGATTTTGAACACCATTTTAAATGTAGATAATAAGTTAGGAGCAGTTCAGTTCTGAGGTGGCCAGGGTTCAAGGAAGGAGGCAACTTAAGACTTTAAGCATCTGCACTTTGAAAATCATATTATTTTTAAGTGTCACAGGCTGGGTACCTGGAACTGCTAGTTATTTTCAGAAAATCTTGTCTATGTGTGGATTATTGTTGTGGTTTTAGGAATGGCATTCCTCAAATTTAGTGCCCCCCCTCCCTTCACCCCCAAGACTCTCTTAAACCAGACACCACTCGCTTCCCCTGACCACCCCCCACCTTCCCCTTCCCACTCTGGGGATGGACTTGAGAACTGAAGGCACAAAAAGATTGAAATTGCAGATTGAATTAAGAACAGTTTACTGGAAACAGCAATGAGATAAGAAAACAAACACTAATAGCAACTATATTAATAACAAAAGTGTACAAAAATGTTCATTTCAAAGCCTAACCTGACTGCAGCCACATTTTCCCCTCAGGAATAGGAACACCTTTCTTCACAGAAGCCAGAAAAAAAGAATCCCTTTCTCCCAATCCCTGGCAATGACCTAAGATGGTATCGAACAACATTTGGGTCTTGGCCATGCCCACTCAGCGCAGCACATGGCAGACCAGAAATCCCAAGCTCAAGAGACCCGATGGGCTCAGCCTGGCTACTGTAAAAATATTAATTTTGTTCTGGTGGGAACTAGGACACTTATGAATGTAAAACTGTATTGGTGGTAGGGGCAGAGCATGTTTATCCTGTCTTGTTGCCATATGCCAAGTGCATTCTTGGTGAGATATTGTTGATAAGAATAAATGTTATCAGAAGGAAAGAAAAAATTAGAGGATGTTTTTAGCATTTTAAATTTTAATGACTATATTGTGGACCCTTAATTTCCTTTTTCTCCAAACTGCAACAACTACTGCAAGTATTCAGACAAATAAGTGTTTTCATAAATATTGCAGTTTATGTGAAATATATATGTTTAATCCACAATATATGTTTGTATTTCACTGTACTTTCAGATATCAGAGAACAGATTCCTATGATGACAAGAGATGGATTAATTTGGTTATGTAAGCCTTTGGGCCTTTGGCTTTAGCTGTTCAGGGTTGATATCAATGGCTGGCAAGAGATGCGTGGGAATGATTGTGCTCTGTTAAATTTTACTCGTTTCTTGTAATACTTAGTTGGGGAAAAATCCCTGTGGTAGTTTGAGGAGTTATGTGACTACCTTGGTTCTCTTGTTTATATTTGTTCATGTGAACTTCATGCCAGGAGTCTTGAAAAATATGGAAGAGGTCCTTTCCTTTTCATAACAAAAAGTCCCATGTTCTTACCCTCAATTTTTTTTCTCCAAAATGTGAATTCTCTTTGTCCTATAGAAAAGCTATGGGAAAATGAAAAAAGAAAAAGTACTCTGAAAGTTTCAACTTTCTGACTTTAGTGGAATGCAGATGACTACATGACACTAAGTTATTAGAAGAGATTTCTATTTCCTGCAGAAGTGAGAAAACATCATTTGAGTCTACTTCTCCATTCTATTTTGTTCTTCTGCTTTTGAGCTTGAAGGATATATTAGCTAATGGGTAGTTCCCTGCTCTCTGTCTTGATCCAGAAACAGACAAAGAAAATTAACAGATAGTGCTTGAAGATTAGCTATCATTAAGTCAGGCTTTGACATATGTGGCTAATTGAAGAAATACCAGGTACAACAGGAAATGAAGAATAATGGGTAATACTTACTTAGAATAGACTTGTTTAGCTTTAAATCCAAGAAAAGTGTGATAGTGCTTAGATAAACTTAGGGGAGTTAAGATCTTACAGACTCCTCACACACTGCTTACTGTTAAAAACTCTCTATCCCAGATGGTAATTCTTTGACAAATGTTATTTTTTTTAAGTGACAACTGATAGACCTTGTTGTTAACAAAATTATAATCCTTTTCTTTAGTATGATGCAAAAACTTGTTTCTTGGATACTTTTTGTTTATTTTTGCATTTTGGCTTCCCTTGACTTACTTGAAAGGTAGACAACTGCAGAATTGGACCTGAGTGTTTCAATAGTTACTGTTTCCACATGGGCCACTGTAAAAACAGGATGGAGTCATGGAGAGCTGAATTATTGCAAAGCTGAAGCAGAAGAGGAAAGACTTTGTAGATCCAGACTCTGCTTACATCTCATCTGTGCTTTCATCTCTCCAACAGTCATTGCACAGGTGTGCATGACAGATGAATCTATATTGCCAAAGTGGAAAGCACACACATTAGCTTCTGGGACCTTGTCAGGATTACACAAAAAAAAGGGGGCTTATGGATCACTGTAAAATCCAAAGGTGTACCATTCAACCTGGAATTTGGTCTGATACTTGCTATTTGCACAGCTTTCAGGAAAGGCTGTTTAAGTGAATAAAACATGATTTTAAAAGATTCTTATCAAGAACCATAAGAAACTTCAGAAAACATTCTGGTACCTAATTTGAAATACAGTGCAGAAAAGTCATCAGGATATACTGATGGCTTTTATGAAATAAACCCATTTTCTTCAGGCAAATAGATAGGGATTCATTCTCTTTTTCTGCCTACCCCTATGGCATGATAATGATGCGTGGAGCAGTTTGTGTGTGAGTGTGGGGCGTGAGGGTATTTAAGCAAGCAGCCTCTCTATTACATATTTATATTGAGAGCATGCATAAAGTTCTAGCACAAAAAAAGAAAAAGAAAAAACCCCACCAATCTAAACAAAAAACCCCAACAAAAACCTTTGCAAGCCCTAGGCTTATATTCATCTGCGGCATGTGGTTGACTGGCAGGCTGAATTTTGTCATGAATAATGTTTAAAAGGCACTGGCTTTCTTCCATGAGCAACACATAACTTTTCTGAGCCACATCTAAGGAGGCAAGTATGTAAACTACACACTTAGAACCTGATCATCTTTGTGTAGTTATTTTCCTACTTCCTATTTTCAATTGTCTTTGCCTAAAATGGGTCAGAGTTAGCAGTTACCTATGAAGGTGCTATAATGTTGATGAGTTTTGGTTTACTGCTTGCTGTAGTGGGTAGAAGAAGGCAAACCATGGGTGAAAGGTGAGCAGCCAGGTCAGCAGCTACCCAAACTGACACAGACAATGAGGCTCCATGAGTTTTTTCCAGTGGAGATACTGCACCACACAGTTCCATTGTATAACATGTCACACACAAGAGGCTATCACAGCTTCTTATGATGTCTCGTACATCATAGAACAGAATTTGACTTTTCAAAATTAACCTGTTTAAAGATCATAAATTCTGCCAACCGTTCATCTGCATGGGGGAATCACATCTGAAAATTAAATCCTGAAGTGTGATCCATCTGTTTTCGCTGTCAGGCTCAGCCCCAGGAACTCCTAAGCAGTTGTTGTTGCTGCTGCTTTTTAATAGGGTAGGACAGTAATGCACAGTCCTCCAGATGTGTCCTGATCTTGTCTTGAGATTCACACACTTGACCTCAGGTTGATATTGAAAACCCATCTGAGGCTCAACAGAATTACACTGCCCTTCATAAAGAGTACAAAAAACTTCCGAAGCAGAAGTGCTGGAAAATGTTCAGTAACCAGTGGATGGCTCTGATATAAACTTTAGTAACCTAGTGAGAGTGGAGAGAAAAAGGAGGGAGTTTTTCTGACTTCTAGTGTAGCACAATACTTGTTCTTGCCTCCTGAAGTCTAGTTATTGAATGCTTAATCATGTGACAAGGAGGACTGTGTTGCAGCATATCAGAAATATAAAGACAGATCATTTTCTTTCCCCAAAAGTTTGGTAATTATTAACTCAATAAAAAGCAGACCTTTTTTATTTTTGCCATCATCTATGGGTAGGAGTGAGCAGCAGGTAATTCACTGTCAGAGCATTTCTAATTTTAACTAGTGTGGGTATTTCTCAGATAAGCGAAGAAAGGTAGTGAAACTGTGCATTGATACAACTCAGACAATGAGCCTCTGGACCTACTGTAAGTGCTGATAATACAGACCCAATGCCATTCAGTGTCTAAGTCATTTCAAACAACCATATTTAATGAGATCTGAGTCTACACTGCCCTGAGCAGAACATTAATATAACACAAGGCACTGAACCACTCTAACGTCCCATTCACTTTATACAAAGCAATGCGAGGGTGACTCCAAATGACAAGTTGGCACTATGATTCCTCTTCTGTTCCTTAGAAACACCAGGTGCTGTGCTGAGAAGCAACCAGCTTTACGTTTTGAAAACCTGAAGCTTGTTTTCTTACTGGCTGCAGTGGACCTCTAGGGATAGTTTTGTAAACCACCCAAACAAACCTCATTTTTTATTGGAAGTGTGCACAGAACAAATAGAAGGGGAAATACTTTGCACTGGAATATTTTTGATAAGTGCAACTTTAAGAAGGAAGTTGACATGAAGGACTGCCTTCATCATTAAAGAGCTGCATGGTACAAGCTGCCCTGCCTTAATCACAGCTGTCATGAGAAAAGGAAATAGATTTTTAGGGTCCAGATAGGATTTCTCCTTGGAAATGTCAGGAGTGATTGATGTAAGACACAAGTAAAAAGCTACTCACTAAACGTGTGTTGTCTACACTTTGAATCCTGCCTCCCCCCCACCCGATATGGTGTTGTCATGATTTTAACAAGTCACAGGAAGAGTTAAGCTGTGCTTCTGAATAAATTAGTACAGTCACAAAATGACACTTCCCTGACCTTTGCAAAAGGTGGAGAGTATAACGGTAAGACATACAGGGCTGTTAAACAATGTTGTTTTTTTTTTTTAACCACTCTGACAAAAGGTGCAAGCTCTTTAAAACAGTTTCCTAATGCACTTCAGCAAGAGAGCTAACTGACTGTCATAAGATGACATGCGTAACACAGAGATCCTGCTACACATTTTGATGCAAAGGAACACCCTGTTAGTTGAAAATCACTGCTAACTGGATTCAGATGTTAGAGATGAAGTACATGGAGCACAGTACATTTGGTAAAGCTTAAAGAAGCTTTAAAAAAAAAGAACATAAATCTTTAGCTGTGGCCTTTTATCAGCTCTTAATTTGTCATGGTATTTTAATTACTGACAGTGTAAAAGTTTTAATCCATATGTTAGGGGAGATGATTCTTATTTCTTGCTCCTTTCCTTGAAAAACAGTTTTTAAAAGTTATCAGGCCTGCATGCACATGGAAGTTTTAAAAGCTTGCAATGTGCCGTATCAAAGTTCTCTTAGCTCCATGTTGTGCACATATTCAGAAAGTTTTATCCATGTTGACTTTGGAAGTTATAAATTCAAACCTTAAAAGTGACATAAATTTCTTTGGATGACTCCAGTTTGATGGGACCTGATTTTCAGAGGGCTTCTGCTCAGCATTGCTGTAAGTTGCATTTTAATTGTTTCAAGACGGGTATTCAAATAGATAAGTATAGGATTTGGGGTGTTTGAAAATAAAGAGCAAACCTGATCTCTTATGTGGTGAGACCCTGTTTTTGCTATTTTTTTTTTAATTTTTTTTATTTTTGTGAGATTGTTGCTGTTTTATTTTCAGACTTACATGTGTGACTGCTGAGACATACACAAAATATGATCAAATTGGTACATGAAGCTAAGGGAAGCAATAAGGTATTCTCAGTACTGCATGACTGCAGTTAAGTCATTTTGAAATCAATAATCCCCTCGCAATTCACTGTGCCACTTGACTGGACATACAGATGCAGATGCCCTTGTAAATGAATTTACATCGCACTGTGCTTGTAGCCATATAATCTTTCTTCCCTTCTCAAGTCTGTCCCATTTTTCCTTGCTTCCGTTATGCATATGAAACTGAAATTAAGATTGCATGTAAAGTTGACTAGCTAATCCAGGTTATTTATTGGAAATGAAACTATATAAGCATACAATATATGGTTTGTTTAAAATTGATTTACCTAACTCTTCCCATAGTCCCAGGCAAATACAATTGTTATACAGCAGAGAATTGTATTGTGGAGGAAAAGAAACAGAAGAAAAAGAAGGTATCAATAGATAATTTGCAGCTAGTTTATGGGGGACTTCAATTTGGTAATAAAGAGGGTAATTCATCAAATAGAAAAATTAGACATGACACTAAATTTAAAATTCTTATTAGCTACAATAAGTAAAGATTTTAGCATGAAAACTATGCGTATTTCAAATGCTATCTCAACATTGCTTGGACACAAGCTTAGACTGAAGTCCAGGAGATGGGTCATCTCTAGGAATGCAAGGTTCTTGTTAGCACCTTTCATTGGTCCAGCCATGCCTTCTCCTCTCCCTGCACTGTCTGCCTATCTCTACCCACCTGCCCAGGCGTTGACATCAAGACACTGAATTAGCCAGAAAGAAATCTGTAGTGTCTGAGATTCAGCTGTGTCAGAGTCACAGGCTGCAAGGGAAGATGGCATACAGAGAGCCTGAAGTTCATCTGTGCTACAGAAACTCAGCCCTGTGAAGTGTGCAGTGGAAGTGTGAATCATGAGCTACAAAGAATGGCATGGCTTAGCAAGATTCCTAAACTGATTTCTAAGGCTGTGATATCACCAACCGTCATCACTGGTGTGTATTGCAACATCATGAAGGAATCCAGGCTCTGACAAACCAGACGTGATATTTGATGGTAACATGCCTGTCCATGGTGGGACTAGATGATCTTTAAGGTCCCTTCTAAACCAAGCCACTCTATCCATCTATGATTCTTTCCATGATCTGGCCTGGTCCAGAAGTCTCTAGGGTTTTGGCTATCATAAGCTGCAGGTCTGTATGTTCTTCCCCTTCACAAGGAATGACATCTAAAGCAGAAGGTCTGTGGCATGGTAGGTTCTTGCATTGAAGTCTGAGAAGTTACCTTTTGCTGACAGCCTTCAGGAACTTGAACACAAGGGAAATGATCTCTTTCAACCATCAATGCAGGCTGCCTTAGGGGAGAAAATGGAGCAGGGCAGCTGAGGAATAATCAATCACAATGACATGCCTTCCTTACTCTCAATAGAGATTGGTTTCAATTCTGAATCATGCCTCACTTTTCACATATTTCTTTTATGTATATATAAGCATATGTATCTATGCATGTATGTATTTAAAATACATATGGACACACACATGCAATAATATTTACCAGTGTATTTTTATACTCCAAAAATGCCCAGCTTTTTTTGAATTCTGTTCAAAAAAACCAGAACCACTGGGCCACAGTGACCTTGTGGTAATCACCTCCCCAGGCTAAGAGTATGCTGTGTTCACAACCTATCATTTTTGCTGAATGTTCTCTGTGTTCTTTCTCATTGCTAGGAATAATATTCTTACCTTAAGACTAGGACAATATCCACATCATACTCATGGAAACCGAGATGTAGAGAAGACAGATAAGCAGCATAGATGGAAAGAGGAGTAGGTAGGAAAAATGGCTATGGTTCATCACATCTAACTTATTAAACAGGCTTCTCTTGGGCCCATCTATGCTAAAAGTGCAGAAGCTTTGGGTTTCTACATTTACTTTAGGTAGCACAACATAACTGCTTTTCTTCAAGGAGGTGGAAAAAGCAGACTACAGAAGGCCTGTGCAACACTGTACACTTGCCTGTGTGAATGTGGACATTCCAGCCAAAGATGCATTTATCTTATTCTTAGATGCTATTTTCCGTTTTCTGTAGAAACAATAGTTTCTTATTACTCTAAGTTGGCATGACGTGTGAAAAATCAGATGCTGCTTCGTGCAGACTGAGAAAGTCACACACATTTTCACTCTGTTTACAATCTTTCATAACAGCTTCAGTTTGGAGAGGGATCTACCTGCATCTTGCTTTCCATTGCATTAAAAAAATTCCTCTTTCATTATTTGTTTGATGAAAAACAAAAGAAATGAGATCTACGGCCTATATTGGTAAGTCATAAGGTTTTGTCAATCTCCAGAGATTTACCTGTTCACCTCATAATCTTCACTAAATCCCTCAATGTTGAGTTGGGATAGCTTCATGTTGCTTAGAAAAAAAATCCCTAATCATTACCTCATATCCTATTATCCCATCCCAAATCTTGAAAAACGCTTTTTTCCTGTCACACACTGATAGAAATCAAGGCCAGTTGGATGGGGCTTTGAGCAAGCTGGTCTGGGGGGGGTGTCCCTGCCCATGTAAGGGGAGTAGGAAATAGATAATCTTTAAGGCTCCTTCCAGCCCAAACCATTTGATGATTCTACAATACTGTTCCTGCTGTAAGTTGTTCTAATTAACTGTTATGGCTAATCTAACATTTGTGCTATGTCTGGTTGCATGGGCATTGCTGAGTCTGGCATAGTGCATGAAATCCCTCATTCCACAGAATATTTGAAAGAAACAACACAGAAGAACCAGAAATTCTGCACTCTAATAATAAAAAAGTGAAGCAGACCTAGGAAGAAAAAAATCAATTTCCTTCTTGTATTTCAACATTCTGGAATTTACTTCTTCATCTCATCCAGTTGCCCAAAATTCTGCCAAAAAACTTTTTCCTGCATGAATGTAGACATCCATCTTTCTTCTGGTTTTCTACCCCTCCATCTGCTTTTCTCTTTTTTTTTTCCTAATCAGAATTAAAAAGAGAGACCTCAAAAAACTTCTAGCCAAAAAAAATTAAAATTCCTTTGTTTCAATGAAATTACTTTGCTCTGATGAAGCAATGTTTTTTGGATGAAAGTATTTTCTGTTATCATGTTCCTATAAATTCCATTTAAAAATATATATAATCATGAGAAACTCAAAGTGAAGTAGAAAGTTCAAATGATATCATCCTCAGTGTCCTCTTAGAGAAAACCTATCCTAGCTGTCACATACCTGAAACTTTCAGCTTGTTTTTGTGCTGAAATAGTACAAAGCAATGAATTTTTTATAACTTCAAATCTTTGTTACTGCTGATTTACTAAAGATGTACATGACACTGCTTTATTTCACTCTCCAGAGGCTTTGCATCTATGTATCTATGTCTGCTGATGCATATGTGCCTGTATGACTGAAATGAGATTTGCTTGACTTTATGAACTACATGCCAGACCACATCTGAAGAACTACTGAGCTTGCAAAGTGCTGTACCACACTCCTCCTTCCATTCTCTCTCACTCTCTCTCAGTGCTGATAGTTCTGGCCCTTCAATATTTTTAACCATTTCATGACTAAAAGTTCAGAGAACAAAAGGGATTCTCTTTATGTGTGAGTAGGGTATGCTCTGTGACTGGAGTTTATTTACTGGATGTCAAAGCAGGGCTATGTACCTTTCTCAACTGAGTAAGTTACATGATATGGTCAACATTTCAGAAATGTTCAGACTGAGACTCAGGCCTGCAAAAATTCTCAGAATTGGGAAATAGAAACATTTGGAAAATCTGATTACGCACTAAGTCAGAACAGAAGTTTTTTGGATGCTTAGAGTGCTTGAAAAAACCTATCCTTTTAACATCGCTTAAATGAGTTCCTGCAAAATATGGCCTTAACTGAATGTGTTGAGAAATTTGAATTATGACCCTGCATACTCTTTTCCTACACCTCAGACACATTTCTGCTGTCATTAGTGTTGCTGTCAGTTAGTTAGCTTTAGGCTTTAGTTAGCATGATTAAAATTAGGATGTTCTTATTTTGGAATTTTTGGAAGTATTTTTCCTGATATTTCATATAAGTAGTAAGAGGTTTTTTTTCTTTTTTCCAGATTTGCACAGTCCTTGCCAGTTGGTCTTTGCACTGCAGGTCCAGGATAGCATCCTGATTTTCTGAGTATGTCATCTGGCAATGCTGGTTGATGTCTTTGCATGAATCTAAGGAAAGAATGTGCTTTTTAAAAGGAAGACTTTGACTCTGTCAGAAGTAGGCTGTGTGCTAAAGATTTGTTACTCCATAACAAAAGGCAGTCACTGATTTGCAGACACAGCTCACACTGATGTCAACGAAAGCTGCACATAGAGTTCAAGTGTGCAAAGGGGCCCTTTGCCTCTAATTCATCTCAAGGCTTGCCTTATTTCATTACACAGCTTTGAGCTGAATGAGATCGGGACATATTTTTAAAGATGTTGGCTGCAGATCCACACCGATGAGAAGTGAGAAAATCCTTGCAGTTCCACGGACAAGTCGAAAACCTGCCTGAACAAACTGCCAGTTCAACTGTTCTTAAAGCAGCCACAGACCAGGGAATTTGTGCACACAACTGAGTGTCAAATACTCTCCTGGTGTGTTTTGGCGTAATTTCATTTGCTTCAGTGGAGGCATGATGGTTTTCATCAGCTAAAGATCTGGTTTTAAAGTACACATATATATTTTGAAGCTCCATCCTCAAAGTTCACAAGCTTGGGTTTTGTTTGGGTTTTTTTCTGTTCTCTCTGGGGTAGTTTCACTGAGCTGTTCCTATATTGTTTTATTTTTTCTTGAAGAATCTAGACACAATAAAAACTGTAGGGCTGGTCAAGGAATGCTATGTTAAAGTGTAACTTCAGAAGAAAAGTAGCACAATTCTACACTGGCCAGTACAAACAAAGAGTTTTTTTTTTTTAAATAGCCTCTTTACATACTAAAAAAATCATTACCTTTTCTGCCCCTAATTTTTTTCTCTATAGCCTTTCTTACACTGATACTCTGTGTGTTGCAGACTGATAAACAGCAGTCACTGACTCTATTGCAGTTAAACCTTAGAAGGAAAACTAGAACGGTCCTGAAGCAGCCACATGGAAGGGAGAGGGGGAAAAAGGTAAGTCAGAGTGTTAACAACTCCCGAAGTCTTTACACACCAGGCTAGAACTTACTTTGAGTTTAAAATAATGCAAGTCTATGCCTCTACAGCAGTCAGAGAATCACAGCATTGTTATGGTTGGAAGGGACCTCTGGAGATCATCCAGTTCAACCTCCCTGCCAAGGCAGGATCACCTGGAGCAAGTTACACAGGAATGTTTCCAGGTGGGTTTTGGATATCTCCAGAGAGGGAGACTCCACGACCTTCCTGGACAGCATGTTCCAGTGCTCTGCCACCATAGTTCCCTAGCTAGGCAGGAATAAACAGGCTGTGCAGTAGATGACATGTTATTTCCTAAGCCAATGAAACACTGTTGGTGGAGAGTTAGAAATTTGTCACTATATTTTGTTATTGTTATTTTGATCATCCTAGAACAAAGCATTCAGAAAGCAGGAATCCTAGTCTCATACAGATTCTTGAGGAATTTCTGAAGGTGAATTTTTCACCACAGTCATGAGCTAGTCATATTAGCAGAGCTGACCAGATCTGAAGAGACACTTATCCATCATCTAACATTCAGAGAAGACTCATGACAGTTCTGAACTGTATCCAGTGTGGACACCACAAATCTGGCAGGACTGCACCACTTAATTTCAGGGCTAGAGACATCACAGCCTCTTCACCACAAGGCTCTCTGCACATCAGTTGAGTGCTCAGCCAAGTCTCCTTCCCTGGAAGACTCTTGTCTCCTTTCTGTGAGCTACTTCTAGAATTCCCCTCAGCTTGTCTTTCTAAAATATGCAGTATAATCCTAAAAATGTTTTAGGTGTGTGACTTGTATTGTCTGGAAAGTTGGAGTATTCTCCACTGCCAAGACTGCACTGCTCACAAGCAGTGTGTTCGCACTCAAGATCCTTGCAGACCAGCGCGGTCGCCATAATTGAAAACAGTATCTGTTCGGCATTCAGGCTGAGCTGAGAGTCTGTTTTCCATGTTCATGACTGCTAAATTAGTTATGCTGTTACTGAGTGGGGAATTAAGGTGTAGGTTTTCAAAGTCTCCAGCATTAAGTTACCAGTCACTGTCCCAAACTGTCATTTTGGTTATGCAATTAAAGTTTCCCTGAGAGTGTTTAAACAGAAACCAGAGTGTGCATTTCCACAAAGTGTTTCACATCCATTCTTTTTCATAGAAGGCTGAAGAAAAAATTAATTTTGATAAAATGTTAGGTCAGTGTTTCAGAATGTACTATGACAGAGAGCATGAGAGAATTTGTGGCCAGTATGCCCACCTAGACTAAAACCCAGCCGTACAGTGGAGTCTGAAATGATCACCCATTGGCTTTGCAACTCCCAGTCTGTATATTTGCAGGATGAATTCTATTGTGAGCAATTCCCTTTCAACTTTAATTTTCCCTGGCTGTTGCAAATGGGAGGATCATTCACCTCTTTGACATAAACTGTTATGTTTTTGTACATTTTTCAATAGCTGCCACAGAAATGGATGCATTCTAGCAGGAGGCAGAATTATTCAGCCACATATCTGTACTCCTTTCGCTCATACATTATACTACATTCTAATTTTATGTGATTGTCATTAATTTACTAACAAATTATTTTTCTTATTTCAGAGTCAAAGCAGAGATAACAATTTTATAAGTATTGAAACCAGCCAGGCATCTTGAATATTTCCTTGACATATTTTGGTGTATTCCTAAGTTGCTTTATCAGTCATTAAAGCTCAGCTTGCAGTACTTAACAATCTTGGCCTTGATCCTATATGCATGCATATGCCTTGCTTTATGCATATAAGCACTCTCATTGAAATCAATATTCATCCACATTACATTAAGTACACACATAAGTGTTTGCAGGATTGAGGCTGCCTTTTTTTTTTTTCCCTGTATTCATACTATTTTCTGCCTGGTGTCTATTGTAGTCTTTTGAGTAAATGATTTGTAGGCTGAATAGGGCTCTTCAGATCGCATTCCTCACTGAATGATAC
Organism: Corvus brachyrhynchos; assembly: GCF_000691975.1. NCBI lineage: Eukaryota > Metazoa > Chordata > Aves > Passeriformes > Corvidae > Corvus > Corvus brachyrhynchos. Next base: position 7,274,628 of record NW_008237222.1, read on the forward strand.
AATTCCTCATGTAGTGCCAGGACCCACTCAAGGCTTTTCAGTTCTGGAGGCAACATTAACTTCCAGTTCCCCAAAGAGCAAAATTGAATTTTGTGATAATGACACAAAATATTCAACAAGTGTGTACAGGGAGGTGTTGAGGGCTGAGGGAAGCCAGTAAGGACAAAGTGGATGAGGGTTCAGAAAGGCCAGAGGATGTTATAGAGAGCAGTGTGTGTGTATTGGAGTAGTCCATAAGATCTCAGTAGAGCTCTGTGTTTTCGAGGGAGCCAGAGAAGCCATGCAGATCTTGAGGGAGGAAGGGAGTGACAAAGAGAGGAAGTACTGCTGTTCGTGGTAGCTGTAGATCTTGTTCCATCAAATAGATGTGGATCATCTATTTGCACAATAAGTTAAAAAAGCTTTCAGGGAGGCTTCCTCCTGGAGATGCAGAATCTAATGCTTTCATGGCCCTCCGTTCTTTTCTGAGGAAAAGAAAGCATTATTGATGAGAATGGATCTTGGAAAGTTTTATTACAAATGTTCTGTTTTAAATATTAGACCCTTCCAGAACAAATTACACTTTATTAATATTTTGTGTTAGGATCATTATGGATGACTTAAAATGTTGGATGGAATAGAGGACTTTATGCCTCTTACTAGATCTTGTTTGTCAGGCTATTTAATCTGTCATTTTTCAAGGGCTTTTGAGGTTTTTTCAAGAATGACTTGTGTCTTAATTCATTGCAATTATTAAAATTCTTCAATTAAAAAAAAAAAATCCTATTTGTTTCCTGCCATTTGTGCTGGCTCTTTGTGTTCCATCTACCACAATTAAAAAAGGACCAGTCATATTCACTGCTGTTTGCAGTAAATTTATCTCTGAAGTTTGCGTGTACCACCACTGGAATTTTTGTCTTATAATGGTGATAAGACGGTTTTGTCTCTTATTTAACTTTGTGTAGCTACACTGAAAAGTAAAATATGGAAGCATTTTTTGGTTCTGATGTTGGAGTTATAAATATAAAACAGAAATGCTGTGTTTTACCTGAAAATGTTTCTGTAAATCTCAAAAGTTATGACATTTTATGGTTGTTCATCCGCTTAGATCTTGTCTCATCATTCATTATTTTTCCACTTTTTTCATAGCATGGGAATTTTTTTTATAGATTAAGTTTTAATTTGGCTCTCCAGTTTATTAAGTACGTGACTAAAGATATCCATCAATTATGCCCTACTTCATCTGTACAAATTTCAATACCTTGGAATTTAAAAACTGAAAAACTGTGCCTGAAAAGTGTGTTCTTTTTCCACCTGCATCAGGTTTTTTAAAAGAAAAAAATTACTTCTCCCTAAAACTTTGTTTCTTTTAAACCCTAAGCCTGTGTGGCTACAAGGCTACTTTCCTAGACATGAAGGCATTAATCATATCTGACAGATTTTTCCCTTCTATAATAAGCAACATTTCTCATAATAAGACATAAAAATAGGACATGAATTAACATGACACACCACAGAAGATCAGTGAGTACAAACTCAGATTTAAATTTCCAAGTCTTTTGGGGCTATGTTAATTTTTTGCACCATTAAGTAGTTTCCAGTTTCAATCCCCATTTATTCTAGGCAAAACCACAACAGAAGCATACAATGCATTACAGCTTGCACTGGTGGAAGGTTCCAGCAGCTCAGCCTCTCTCTTGTCCTCCAGAGGGCAGTGGGTATTTCAGGCACTCCTTCAGCCCCTGAATTACTGCCTCCAACATCTGGACTTTCCAGACATTCCCAACAATGGAGTACTGGGGGCGAGGAATTTCTGCTGGTTGAAAGTGGAATTTGGCTTCAATTAAAAAAATAAATAAATAAAAGAGAGGGGGATGCTGGGTTTATGAGTTATACACTCTTAATTTACAGGCTTGTATCATACTTATAACCACTAAATATCTGGAGTAAGCTCCAGCTCCAGGACTCTCTCTTTTCCACTGTCATGTAACCACCAATACTATTTTAGTTCAAGTGCAAATATATAGTATTAGAAGATTTTTTCAGATTTCCTTGGGAGATGAGACAGAACGGGGAGTGTAGTGGGAAAGTGTTCATTTCTCCTGTGTGGTGGCCTCCAAATGCATTATAAACTTTTATTGCCTTGGAAAGTGTTATGGAGTCAGACTGATTTGCATTTGATTTGATTGCAAAATATAGATAGATGGGAACTTCTAAGGAGAAGCTGTATTGGTCAGAAGATTCCATATGGTTGCAAGAAGCCTTCTCCCTGGTCTCAAGAAACCTGTTTTTGAGAGTAAATAACTGAATGAAAACAGATTTCTTGGAAAACTGTTGTAATTTAATGCATGTAAACAAAAGCTTTTATAATAGTCTCAGGCACACTGGGATTTCTGAAAGAATTACTTCAAACAAATATCAGTTTTTAATTGAGAGGCACCCAAGAGGGTGGTGATGGTATGGTCTTTTTCTCTTTTCCTTTTTTTTTTTTTTTTTTTAATTTTTCTTTCCTTTTTCCATCTGAAGTGGGAAATATGACAAGGTTCACAATGCTTTTATTTAAAATTCCTATCAGACTTTTCTAGCACTAAAACTTCCACAGGATATCACACAATCACACAAGAGTTGAGGCTAGAAAGAACTACTGGAGATTATCTAATCCAATCACCATTCAGAGCAGGGTCAACCAGTAAAAGTTTCCCAGGGCTGTGTCCAGTCAAATTTAGAGTATCTCCAAGAATGGAGACTCCTCATCCTTCCTTGGAAACTTGAAAATTCCAAGGAATGCCATTTGCTTGCTTCCCATTTTCAGGAACATTTCCTCATCACCTTGACCTTTCAGATATATGAGAGAGTAGCCTCACAATGACATCTGCCAACACCCTCTGTTCTTGTGGCTGTATTCTAGTAAATCCCACAGACCTGTGTATGTCCAACTTGTTTAAATGTTTCCTAACCTGATCCTTTTTCACTGAGAGTAGGTCTTCTTTCCTTCTTCCCAAACTTTCTCACTGTTCTCAGGACTCTGGGATTCCTGAAGGCATATCTTATTCATAGAATCAGAGAATGGCTTGGGTTGAAAGGGACCTTAAAGATCATGAAGTTACAACACTCCTGCCGTGGGTGGATGCCATCCACTAGATCAGGTTGCCCAGGGCTCTATCCAGCCATTCCTTGAACGCTTTCAGGGATGGGGCACCCTCAACTTCTCTGGGCAACCTGTTCCACTGCCTCAACACTGTTTGAGTAAAGAATTTCTTCCTAGCACCTAAATCTCTGCTCTTTTAGCTTAAAATCATTCCCCCTTGTCCTATCTTTAAATATCCTTGTAAAATCTCTCTCCCTGTTTTTTATACACTCCTACACATACTGAATGGCCACAATAAGGTCTTGGAGGCTTCTCTTCTCAAGGCTGAACAACCCCAGTTCTCTCAACCTGTCTTCATAGGAGAGGTGCTCCATCCCTCTGATCATCTTTGTGGTCCTCCTCTGGACTCCAACAGGTCCATGTCCTTCTTATGTTGTGGCCCCCAGAGCTGGAAGCAGCACTCCAATTGGGATCTCACCAGAGCAGAGTAGAGGGGCAAAATCCCCTCCCTCACCCTGCTGGTTGCTCTTCTTTTAATGCAGCCCAGGACACGGTAGGCTGCAAATGCACATTGCCTGTTCATGTCCAGGTTTTTATCTACCAACACTCCCATGTCCTTCTCTGCAGGGCTTACCTCAATGAGTTCTTCTGTACTCTTGTCTGGGATTGCACTGGTAGAGATGCTGCACCTTGCACTTGGAATTGTTGAACCTCATGAGGTTCTCATGGCCTAACCTCATCAGGTTCTCAGCCTAATTCTCTGAAAAATTCCAGAACTTTTAAAATAGTTCCAAAACCAGAAGTTTAAGATTGCACCAATATCTAAGCAAAATGACTGTGGTTATATATAATTAATAATAATTCTTTGAAAATGACCATTGTTATAATTGTAATAATAATGTACAATAACAATTGTACAATTCTAACCAGTAACATAGTGAGATGGAAAGGAGGTGTTTATATAGGCAATCAAATTTGTCTGTTTTGGAGGCGAATAGTTCCATATAAACTATGTGAGTGCTGAACTGCTTTTACAGGATGTAGTAAAAATAATGGCTTAATCAAGAAATTCTGATAACAAATACAATAACTGAAAATAAACTTTGTTCAGTGTATGCTAGCAAAAGAACCTTAATAAATATTTACATAAATATTTGCTTATCTTTCCTGCTCAGTGAAGACAAAGATTTTGGAGGGCATGGATGGGTGCTGGATCACACTTAAGAATTTCATATTCTCCAATCTGATTCAACAGATCAATAAGAGGTCTCAACTAGTGCTGACCTCACCATGCAAGAGTCACACACTCAGGGGCTATTTGCCTTTTGTTTATGTATCCTCAAGAGAAGAGTACATTCCTGAGCAAAACCCTGATCTTTGGAAGAAACAAGATTACGGGGAGAAAAAAATGCCCTAATCCTCTCCTGCCTACTCAAAGTTTTAAACCCATGTCACCCTAAGAAATGAGAAGTGCATTTTAGAAATGATCATGTCTATATTCCTATAGAAAAATGTCTGGTGTTTGATATTGTGGAGTCTCCCTAGTTTTCTCAAACTACTTTTTAGTGGAGGAGAACTGAATATTAAAGACATATTTTTGAAAGATTCAGGGTTTTGGTTTTTTTAAACTAAGAAAATAAAGCCTCATATTTTTAAGGGTCTTTATTAGAACATATCCTAGTTTGATTCTGTGATGACAAACTAAAATTTTCTAATACTGGGAAAATAATTTTCCAGGAAGTTCTTCCTGAGGTGTTGTTAAGGATATATCAACCGAGGATATACTGTATGGGCTGATAGAACTGCTGAGTAGTCAATGAGAGAATCTGCATCTAAATTACAGATAGAGTTTCTGATATAACGTTAAAAGTAGATTTAAAAAACATAAAATTTTGGTGTGTGAATATATGGAAATCAAATGATGATTTTGTCTCTCTGAAATGTATGAATCACAAAAAACCAGAAGAACCTGAAAACAAAATGAAAATAATTTACATTTTCATTTTATTTGGTTTTTGACTCTTTAAAGCAATAAGCTCAGCACTTAAAGCAGAAGAATCTTACAAGAGAGTGAAAAGGTTGAGGAAAACAGAAAATTATAAAACTAAAATGGAAAGCTTTCCTTCTCTTCATCTCCCTCTACATTTTTAACCAATTTCAGATTATGAGGTATTGAGCTTTGACTATGTGAGAGGCCCAGGTGACACCACTAGTCTTGCTTACCAAATCATGAAACATGCTTTGTCCAGCTACTAGTCTGTGGTTTGCTACTGGTTTGGGAAATGCCATTACCTTAACTTCAGTTGTGGGCAACATTGATAAGAGATAAGATTTCAACACATAGTGGCAAGAGCCTTATGTGTAGGTCCTTCAATTTAATTCTAGAATAATTTTTGCATTGTGTACTTCATCAATAGATTTCTGTGTGATAGACTAGCCAAGACTATATGTGTTGGATAGGATCCATTTCATTCTTTACATTAGTAGTTAAGTGGGGTTGGAAAAGGATAGAGTCCTTGGCCTCCAGACCAGCATAGTTGTCTTTCTTCACTACTGGAACACAGCCCATAGCCAGGTTGCAGACTTTTACACTCCTACTGTCTCAGTGACAGTATGTGTCCTTACATCCACCTTAACCTTCATGAAAAACAAAATTATTGAGTATCCCCACGCCAATCTATACACTTCAAAACTCTTGCAAAATCTTTAGACAGGGGCTATTTGGTAGAAATGCTCTAAGTACAAGGTGTCTTCATGCTTCCCTGTTGAAGTTATGTAAAAGTTCATGAGGATGCTGAAGAGTAAGAAAGGATTATGACTCCACTGCTGGAAGATGAGAACACATGTCTAGGACAGAGGCAGACCTTCTGCAAGGCTTCCATATTCTATGAAAACCAGCTTAGAGACTTCAGCTCAAAATAAAACATGACTAAGGCATTATGCAATAGTCACAAACTTAACATTTCTTGAGAGAGAGCATTAGGAGGCAGATAGATTTGACAGAAGAGACAAGGTTGCCTACAAAATTTAGCCACTAGCAAATTTAAAGCCTGTGATAACACCATCATAATCACTATGGGAGAAAATTAAATACAAATGGATGACTACTAGGATGCCTATATGCTGTCTGGAATCAAAGGTTGTACAGAAATATTGTTTGATGAAAAAAGCTCAGTAATACAGTTTTGGCCAACATATTGTAGCAAAAGAACTCTTGATATTTGCAGGAGAAAAAGGCCTGATGAAACAGGACATTTGTTTAGATCTTCTGTGCATGTCAGAAAGACTGATTTAGGTAACAGGAAGGAAAAAAAACTTAAAGAGAAAGTCTGATTTGAGCTCACTTTCATAGAAGGAAAATAGATAGAATAAGTGGTTGGCCCCTTACAGTGATGAACTTTCTTAACCCCTCTTGGGTTATGGAAAACAGAAATAGTCTCTTCATATCTGCCTAATTTAACCATAAGGAACAATGGGAAATCCCACAGAAAATTTCCATGAAAGGAAAAATAAAAAAACCCCAAAGAAGGATTTATTGTTTAAGACAGTCACTAATTCTATAATAGGAAGCCACCATGAACTGTAGCTGAACACAGCGCAGAAATACTGAAGCTATTGAGATGACTTCTCCTGAGCACCTAATGTGAACTTGCCATACCAGCTGTGACATGAACTGATGATATTGCTGTCTGCTATGTTTACCAGGAACTGACAGAAGGGGTCAAGATAATTTTTTTGGTCCCTTTACATCATAAACTTCTCACTGGATCCCATCTGAGGTTAACATTGAAACATGTGGCTGATTTGGCTGCCTGGTTGTTGAATGCTATCTCTTGATTTGCTGTCCTACGGAAGAGGTTTTTATACTCTCTGTTGGAGAGTAATGCTCTGCAGAAATCTGACAGAGGATCCAAATATTAAACCCTTGCTTGCTCTCTAATGACAGCATAATATTTATCTGCTATATAAATCTATATATAGCCTTTATGGCTCATTGACATCCCAGTATGTACTGTTGGTTGCTTTTGGTTTCCAAAGATTTTATTCTTGTGGCTTAGGAATGCACAATCACATTGCCAATTCAAGTGGAAAATGTAACTTGAGTAACGTTATGTTTCTTGCTTACTCTAATACAGGGAGACTTGGATCTCAGTAGCTTCACAAGCAGAGTAGTAAAATCCTCATTATTATACTTAAAATATTTGAATTTTCAGTCAGAAATAATCAGAAAATAACCCCATGGCTGCTACTTAATCGAATCTGAAAGCACATGAGTAAAATGACTGTAGGTTTGTTGTAGAATACAGTTAATAAACCTCTCTTATTTGGTCACATTCCCTTGTGCTGTCATAAACAGTCTTATCCCAGATGCAAAGATCTTTCTTTTTTGAAAATATATATGAACTTGTAATCTGCAAAATGATGAGAGGTTTGCTTTCTTATTCTGAAATATCTTGCTCTTTTTAACAATCATATTTATTAGATACTTATTAGATGGTTGCAACCTCACTAGTAATCTTATGAATTTATCATTACTTGTCAGAAACAGTGAACTCACACCTGCAAAGAGTAAATGGTTGACAATGTGGGGATTTGCTCTAACACAGTAAGGTCTGAAGTATGTCATTATATATTGGGATTCCCCAACTGTTTTTTTCTTTCCACAGTGAGATTTTTCTAACTCCTCCTTAGCAGCCAAGAAGCTAGCAGTGCTTGAAGAAATTAGTATTTTAATAGTAACAATTTTTCCTTTCAGGCTATCTAAGAACTTTGTACAGATATTTGTATTGTTAGGGGTCTCAAACTTGCACAGTCATCACTTCCTTAAGACTTCTGGCATTCAGGTATGGCTTTATCTCTGTTTTTTAAATGAGTAGAAATAGGGATTACATGAAATGTAAGTGAGAGTCTGGAGTCAAATATGTGTGTCCTGACTTCCACAGTCATGCTGGAAACTCAGCCACAGGAGGGGCTTAATCATACACCATGCACAAGGGACCATTGGTCTCCCTTGCCATCTTAATCAAGACACCAAGCAGAGGAGCCTGAGGACTCTGAGGAAGAGAAGCTGAATTGGCTTAGAGCTGAAATATAATGAGCAGGCATAGCCTCTGTAATTCTTTTAGCTGAAAACCTCACTGTCTTAGTGAATCAGATTGGTGTATTACATTCTATTAAAACTAATTGTCTACAAGACTCACAGGGTAACATAATATTATTTTAACATTTTTGGCTCTAAGACTGTCCTTATACCTTTAAATATAAAGATTATTTCTTGGAAAAGTGATTAGAATATTAAAACTCTATAAAAGTAGGCATTAGCTGATGATCCTGTCATTATGTTGAGTACCCATGGATTCACCTCAGCACACCTAGTGATTTCACAAAGGCTATTATCTCATGGCTATATCCCCTTCTTCTGAGCTTATTACTTTAAATAAAAAATGTTAATGGTTTCTGAGAAGCTCATGATGAGAAATGGAGAATTTCTTAACAAAGAAGCATGCTTTCCAAATTTCAAAGCTTGCATTAAACTTTCCAGCAAATGCCTGAAATTCTCAGTTGGCCAATAATATTGCAAGGTGAATTCAGCCTTCTTTTATACAGAGCTGCCATTTTGATATGCTTTATTGCTATTTATTAAATTACACAGTACTGCTTGTTATGCATAGAAATTACATAAGAATGTGCATTATGCTTTCACATACAGGGACAATAGAATGAAATTATAATTTCTGAATTGTAAACGGGGTCAGACAGGATGATCTAAAAGCTCCTTTTGACCTTAAAATCTGAGGTCACACATTGGTCTCAGAATAATGGGTACATGGGTAGAGGAAACGATGGACAATTTTCAAATCTGAAGAGCAAACAGGATGGCATGTAAATATTTGGCTGTATTGCATGTGTACGGCATGTATTGCATCCCCTGTGCTGGGGAGTGAAGAGAGATGAATGCTTTTGAGTGAGTCACAAGCAAACAAGAGGCTGTAGAAGGAGCAGCAGGTGTTTAGATGGAATTTAGGCCTTTGCAACAGGACCTCTAGTCCTGTGCAGACTGTTGGCACTCATAAAAAGGTTTTGGGTGCTAGTGAACAACAGTTTCCAGTAGTAATCTGCCTCCTTTCAGAGATACTCCAAGACCCTCCTCTTTTTAATCCCCTAGATCAGTGGAAGTTGGGACTCCTTAGTCTCAGACCATATCCTTTTGATTTATGTTTCTTCTCTGTTTTCAAGTCCTTTCAGAGCTACAGAAGTAGTATCTTCTGGGATTTTTGCATATACTAGCGCAAGCTACAGGGAACCCATATAATTATTTGGGACTATGCCAAACTTAATCACAATCCAGAACCATCACAGCAGCTGGGATCCAGAGGTGAGTCAGAGAGTATGAGTGCTGGCAATATTTTTGGTTAGTCCAGGGAATAACCAGCCTTGAAGAAACCATGCACAGAGTTCTTGGCAATCAATTAAAACATTTTGAGGGGAGGAGTAATCAGACTAACTTTTCCTGGAAGGCAGTGAAAGGAGGATAAACTGGTGGAGATGAGGAGACCACACTGTTGACAGCATGGCCAATTCTGACATAATCTGTGTATTTTGTTCTTCTTAGTCACAAAAAAAAAAGGCAAACTACACACACCCCCACTCCCCCCCAACCTAAACTAAAACAACCTACCTGGACATATGGAGAAGAAATGTCAGTGCAAACTTTACTGATACAGAGAAATATACCCTAAAAATTAAGTCACCAGGGGTACAGAGATGTTATTATTTACTAGGGCTAATAAAGAAGGGAGAGAAGGGAGAGAAGGCAGAGGTATTATGCACAACAGGTGATAAGCCTATTCAGGCAAGAAAGTATATCAGCCAGGGAGTAGAAGAGAACTGGCACACACTGTGCACTAGGAATGATGCTGGCAAAGGCCTATCTGAGTGAAAGCCAGAGTGGCTCAGTGTGCTGGGTTTCTCTTGCTGCAAATAAAAAATCTGTTAAAAAAGGCATTAGAGAATTTCAGGGAACTTGTCAATGAGATTTCCTGCTAGAATATTGAAGGATGATTATGTTGTACTGAAGGAAGAAGAATTTAATAGCATTCATTACACATAAGGAAAATAGACCTTAACATTAAGAAATGTTTCACCTACCTGAGAAATGGCCCTTGGTGTACTTCTGAGAAATTCTGAGAAATTCTCTTTCTCTGAACAGGGAGGTGAGCTGAGCATAACATATCTTCCTAAGCAATGCCACCTTTTTCCAGCTGACATCTTTACAAAACTTTTATCAATTTTTCTCCATTTGCCTTGCCAACATCACCGTGGAGATATGAGAAATATGGACTGTGCTGACTAATCTTTTGGCTAGTATCCTCTAATAAAGAATCAATAAATTAATAAAATGGAGGGGACAAAAAGAGATGGAATTTGCTGTAGGAAAATATCTATCTAAGCAGCATTTAATAAAACAGTAAGATTTTTAGCACAGTAAGTGGATGGTCCCTGCACTTTAGTGTGACCCCTTCTCCTGCATGTGTGGGTGGAGTAACACTGCTCTGTGTGTGATCGACAGAGATTTGTCTGCTCTTGGGATACAATCATAGCATCATAACCTGCAGTTTATGGGCATTCAATACATAACTGATGATGAAATAACTGCAACATAGACTACTCGCAAAGCAGGAATTGAATTGTACTTTTCCAGTGGTTATGATGAGCTGATCTGGGAAAGATGAAGGTGTCTTAATCAGTTGGAACAACTGTCTGGAACAAGGACCGATACCTTCACCAGAAAAGAAGAGCACTACAATGCCAGTGCAACACAAAAACAGTAGGACTGAGAATTCTGGTTTACCTATTTCACTTTTCTTTAAGTTGTCAATTCCTACTCGTGTAGCCAGTACAAATGTGTAGCCAGTCAGGACAAGGACTAGAAGGTTAGGATGTGATGAGATATTTGATCTCTCCTTCACTTCTGAAAAATGAAGTAGCTGGACAGCAGCACACGGCAGACTTGCTTTGAATTCATGAGTAAAGATGTTTTTGACATATAGCTTGTGGTTGTTACCCACTATAAGCACATTAAAGGCATATCAGCATGGTATAATTCTGTACCCTACAGCAATACTCTAGGCATCTATTCACAGAGCTCTAGTGTTAAGAGTTAATATCTAGATTCAGAAGGGAGTCAGAATGTAGAGCTCACAATCCCTGCAGCATTCACTGCAGTATTTTGGAATGCCAGCTTAGAAAGCTAAAGATACATAGGAAGAAAGTATTAGGGAAACTCAATAAATTCATCCAGTCCTTGGAAAGGTATGACATGAACAGATTTTCCATTCAAGGAAGTTTAAATCAAGGGCATACTTAAGACACTAACAAAGATTAAGTGACAGATGCTGTTTAAACTCTGATCAGGCATAAGGGGAGTGTAGGAAACCTTTTCACAAAAGGGCCCATAGCTTGCATGTTGTATGAAGTTCTAACCTGGATCCAGAAAGATGTAAATGAATCACAGCTGGGGTAGTCATAGGAAAATTAGTTGTGGACCCTCTCCCCTCATGTCAGAACAGGGTTCTTTTTTCCATCCTTATCCAAATGTAGGGTGTCACATCTGAGTCCTGTGCACAGTTTCTTGTGTTCATATTCTGATAAAGAATACAGAATACTCAGAAATACTTTCTGGTGCAGTCTTCTCACTGCCTGTCTATATCAAAAACTTTTTAAAACAGTACCAATGAGGTCTATACCACAGACTTGTTAAGAATATATGTGAACTGCTGTCCTAAAACTAAGCATTGCCACATGATTTATCACATATTTGTGTAAACCTATACATTTCTGCTCTCAAGGAGAGGGTGTTATATGGTCAGAAAAGGGCAGGGAGGGCTGGTTACCAGAGAGATTGTGTCATGGCTGAGCCAGTATTTCAAAGAAGTTCAGACTTCCCTGTAGAAGGTTAATTTTGCAACTTCTTAAGTTGCTCAGTTCATACATTAAAGCACATTTTTGTGTCCAGATGATACATTAATAGCTGAAACTCTTGCTGTACCCAGACCCAGAAAAAAGATCTGGCAAATCTGTAACTGCAGTAAACAGTTCCTAACATTCTCTGCTTGGGTGGGGTGAGGAAAGACCTTGCACTTCAGTCTGAAATGTAGACCAGTTCTGTAAATTCAAACTCTCCACTTAGGTTCCTGTTGGGACTTCACAGAGTACTTGCTTTCTTTCATGCTAGATTTATTTGAATGACCTTATTATGGAAAATGGGATTTTATATCTCAGTGCCCATTACATTTTTTTTTTATTTGTTACAATGAAAACATTTCATTAAAGCCCTTATTGAATAGTGAAGTGTGAATCTTGGGAATGAATAAAAGTCATTTATTGAATCAGCCCTCACTGGAGCTAAGAAAGCATGTACAGCTGCAGAACTATGAAATGCTCAGTGCACTTTGAGTTTCATAGGAAAATGCTACAAAACCCAGCTCAAGTTTACTTTTGAAATAAATAAATAAAGGGCCCAAGTTCCATTTCAGGGCCAGCCTTCATCTTTTTTGTGGAGAAAAATAGTACCTCCTAGGTGGAGGGGAAGTGAAGTCACTGCTACATCCCATCTGTGACTGTTAGTTGCCATCCTCACTCTGGCAGTCTTCCTTGCAAGGATGAAGGGAGTGGACTTTTCAACTCCTGGACCTTTTTTGTCCTTGAGGGGAAGCAGGGAATCATCAGGATCTGTTTCCACCAAAAGAGAAGATAGAGCCACTGGGGCCTGTGCCACGGAAACACAAATCATAACCTCCCTCAGCCCTCCAATTAATTAGATTATTAGAATAATTCTGAAGCTTTAACTTACATTATAATTTAGTTCTTTCCTCTTTTTAAATTATTTAAAGTCAAAATGCAGATGTAGAAAATTCAAATGTACTTAAAGATCAGGGATTTTAATTTGGGGTCATTATTGGTGTACACTGTGGTTGTATTTCAGCAGCTGAAGAAAGGGGAACAGATTTTGCTCCTTGGTACCCCACTGTAAATCTAGAGAAACTCCACTGATTTCAGTGGCATTTATTCCTGAATTACCCTGGCTTAGTTGACAGCAGAGTATGGCTGACAGTGACTCCATAGAGACATAGACTGTTTATATGTTGAGTCTATTGTTGATTAAATATGCACACAAATGCAACAAGCCATCAGTCAAAGAAATCACATTTGCTCTGCTGCCAGGATATAAACTAAAATCCTGAAAAGAGAATGTATTCCTCTGATATATTGAATGATACAATTTCAATAGAAAGAATTGCTCCACATTATTTTACTGTAATTAGCGCCTGTGAAAGGCACTGATTTGGAAATAGGTGTCCTCTGTTCACTCATTAAAAACCAAAGAAACTCTCAGCTGGTATCTCTACCCTGTTCTACCAGTCTTTCTGGTCTAAGGGTCTCCTGTGAAAAACAGGAGATTTCCTTTGCCATTGCTGCTTCTTCTGAGGACCACACAAACAAGAAACCAGCTTTATTTACAATGACTTTCCTGAGACATGAATGTTGGCCCATAACATTTCTTATGATCTGGCCTGCTGTAGCAGCACTCAGGTGCTCTCAAGTTGTTTCAGGTCTGATCTTGGGATCAAAAATTGGAAGTTCAGCCAGGTAATATTAAATAATATTATTATTATTTAATGTACTTAAATGCACAACCTATGCATAATAAATCTACTTCTTACCGACAAGAGTTACTTTCTTCAATGTCCATATACTTCCAGTCAATGCTCAAAATATTTTATATGATACTTGTCACAAGAGTTATAGATAAGTAGATATGGGTCTGTAGATACTACCTGCTCTGTCCAATTCTAATTACAAGATTCACAGATTCTCCTGTGCATCTTTGGCATGTTGTACCATTTTGGTTTCAGAGATGTTGCTGTAAAGTCTACTTGAAAATATTTATGATAAAGAGGCAAGATGAATAGTCAAATATCTTTCCAGCTCTGAGCATCCTAGTAACCAATATTTTTCTGAGGACAGTTGAATACATTGCATTTAGCAGTACATGAATAGTGACAATGATATAGCACTTGGATTTAGTACTGACTTAATGTGTGTTTCTTGTTTATTTACTGATGTCTTGATTCTCCATCATTTTGATCACTCATTCAAGGTACTTGGAATTCATACTCAGCTGATTCTTTAGATTTGTGAAAATCTGGTCCTTTGTGGGGTTGGGTGCAAAGGTCAGCTTGTTCCTATGTAGAATCTTGGTGAAGAAAAAAGGCAAATATTTCACAGATACCCTCCTAAGGATCTGTTTCTTGTCTTTCTTTTTTGCACCTTAATTGATACCTTTATTTTATTGGCTAATTTTTTCTGTACTTAGTGATGTGTAATATTTATGAGTAACTTCATTGACTCAGTAGAACTCTTTGGGGAATGAGCTATAACATGCCATTTTTTAAAAAGTGACAAAATACAGCCATGCATTAGGTTTAATATTCTTACTGGCAATGAATGAACACCACTACAATTCTCAGCCATAATTTTTTTGCATAAAGTCAAAATACGTTTCCACTGACTGCATTAATAATAATGTGAATTATTAATTTTGTTATTTAGAGCAAAAGAAAAAGAAAAGGAACGGAAAAAAAAGCTGTCTGAGATTCAATTTCCTACCAGTGTGTTCTCTGGACTGCTGGCACACAAAGGTTAACGAAACCTGGAGCAGAAGTCATAAGTGATGTCAGCAGTTAGCACACTATCTTTTTCTTTCATCTATTCATCTAAAGTGCAGAGCAGATAACTTTAACTATCATCTTCAGTACCAAAAAAAGAGAGAGTTCAAGGCATTGTCAAGGAGCCATTCAGCTTTGGCTCTTAATTAAAGTAAACACAGTAAAAAACATTTCCATTAAAAGAGAGAGTTTTAACCTCTCATAACAATCTGACCACATTCAAATGAGGGTGGAATGCATGCCACCTCATGGGAAGAGCTTGCAGAATAAAATTTTGCCAGTATAGTGGCTCCCAATAAAAAATATTATGATTTTCATTACACTGTGCTCATTTATCATTGGAAAAATGCAAGGATGAGATCTTCCATACAAGTTCAGACGTATGCCCTTGAGAGCTACAGAATGACTTTCAGTGCAATTCCAAATGTTAATATCCCCACAGGAATGCAGATCCAACAGAGGAACCTACTATTCTATATAGCCATCATATTCACCTCAGTGAGTGAACATCATGCATCAGTGTGGCTTGATACTGTGATTAGCTGCTTTGGGGCTGTGCTGAATAATCAGCAGAACTGACAGTTCTTCCTTAGGCTCCTGGGTTTTTTATGGGAAGACTCTCCTTGATTTTTTAAGATTATTTATGATTTTTTATTTTTTATTTATGTATTATATATATATGCCACAAAACAATCTAACACAGAAGTAAATTAATGTTTTACTGATTTTTTTTTAAACAATTTTTATTTTACATTATACCAAGGATTAAGTGACAGATCTTAACAAGGATTAAGAGAGACAGGGAACTCCATTGCTACAGGACAATAGACAGAAGTGTGGGCCGCAACAGGTTCTCTTTACACAGCTCTAGCATGTCACATCCAAATTATTTGGCTTGCTTCTGGTGAACTTCTTACCAGATAGGTGTTGGCAATTTTGGAAGAACTATTGCTTGTAAAGGAAGTGTTGATCTCTTCAAGAGAGAAATAGTACTCAATAGAACACCAGTTAAAATAATTTATGGGATAAAGAATAGAAGAATTAAAATTTCAAAGTCTGTCTTGAATTTAAGAGACATTAACATTCAATACACTTTCTGAAAGGAGGCTATTTGAGAGAATGATACTTAGCACTTTTATTTAAAAATGCACTATAGAAATGCAGAGTCAAGAAAAACAAATACAAAAACAACCTCACCTTACCTGAGACAGAAGTTTTTTATTTAAAGGCAGATAAGTAAAATGTTAGTAGCATATGAACTATGAAGGGAGAGAGTTGATGAGTCCCTACAGAGGTACCTTAAAGTTTTATGATAAATGTTCAGATAAAGACAAAGGTATTGAAAGAAATTGGATGATATTTATATTTACTTCATTTGCCTTTCAGCAAGAAAATAATAAATTTTTTTTAATGGTGCTAAACACAAGTTCATAGCTGATGATGTCTCTACTGGTGCTAGATAGGTAAGTCAGGGACATATTTATCAGAATGGTTCAGGGAATCCACAGCACCTATTTACTCTACTATCTAATGGTCTGAGCCTTCAAACATTTATGCTTGGACTAATGGCAGAATGACAATCACACTGAGTCTGTGGGAACACCTGCCACTGAACACCAGAAGGAGTGTTGGCAGGACTTGGTCCTAAATCCCTTTGTCATGGTCAGTATCTTTCAAATTGAATGATACTAGACTAACACACATTCAAAAGCAGGCTGCAGCCTGGCATTTTTCCAGCAGCTAACATGATTGGGGCCTGATTCCTACTGACTTCAAACCTTCATGTATTCTCAGTGCCTGCTCTCTGATTTTCAGAAGTTTCACCAGAAGGCAGATCTAATGAGTAGAACAGAAGTCTGGATTTCACAATTTCCTGCATTTTAATTTCATGTATCAGATTAATTTTATCAGTAATATGCTTTATTCAATCATAGAAATAAAACTGGATGGGATGCAAGACATCATTTAGGATCCTTCTGGGACCCCAGTCACAGACCAAAAGGCTGTTACTTCAGGTGTGTATAAGTCAGGAAAAG
The DNA here is from genome assembly GCF_000691975.1 of Corvus brachyrhynchos. NCBI lineage: Eukaryota > Metazoa > Chordata > Aves > Passeriformes > Corvidae > Corvus > Corvus brachyrhynchos. Next base: position 7,291,460 of record NW_008237222.1, read on the forward strand.
TCTGCTATTAACCTTAAAAATCAGGAAAGGTATGTAGAGAATTATTGAGGGAATGTGGGAAGAGACTGCTGTAGATCTTCAGTAGTTCTTTAGATGATGTATAACTTCAACTTTTATGCTAAGGCCATAAAGAAATGTCAAAACAAGATGAATTAAAGGAAATGGTCATGGACAAGAGACTACAGGAAGAATTAATTTTTCACCTCCACAGCTAGAACTGACCGCAGACCAAGAGCAGACTGGTTTAGGTAACCACACGATGTAAAACTCAGGCTAAAGGTTAGACCCAATCTGCCCAAAGACAGGATGACAAATGAAGTGCATCCACTTGCCATAATTAGATAACGATAAGAAGGCTTTGCTTCAGATTGACATTCGCCTTGCTTTGAACCTGTGTTCATTTTGAGATTCTTACCTGCAGGGGTGAGGAGATCTGTGCTGCCTTTAAATGCAACAACTGAGACCTGGGCAAAATTTTGTTCTAACACACTGCCTCCAAATAATCTTTCCTAGCAGGTTAAGAAATGCTGCCAAGTTTGTAAATGTCACTAGTTTGTTTTAAAATGTATTTATATTTATAAAATGGTGTTCTATGTATACCAGTTAATAAAATGTTTACACTAGACTCTTTAAAATTAATTCACTATATTATTTGAATAATAGTTTCAGTATTTTAAAAGCAATTCTTTGAAATACTTCGGCTTGTACTTTAATGGTCCTTTGAAGTCTTTTGGTTCCTAGATCATGCTGGGGCATTAACATCACTCTCAAAGCAGAGTAAGTCACACCTATGTCATTCTTGGGAGATGTTTGTCTAACTCATTCTAGAACTCTTACTGCTGTTCAGTGAACTTCTCTGATCATCAAAAGGTACTTTCTCCACCCCAATTGTATCACAGCTTATGTTTCATCTATTCACACTCACACACATTAAACCCTTCTCAATTTAGGACAATTTCCAAAGTTCACAGAGGTCAATGGAATCACTTGCACTTACTTTAATAGAATCAGGCCCTCAGAGATGAAAAACTTATTTTATACATTTTCAGTCATCATTGCAAGGTCATTCCATTTAAAAAAGGAACTTTCCTAAGCAAACATCACAATCTGTGGGTGGGCAATGATGTTTACCTTAAAATGGAAACTTTTTTTCCCCACAGGTAGCATCTGTTCATGGTAAAATGCAGAATATGGCTGAAGCTGTAACAACAGTTCTAGTGGAAATAAAGAAAATTAACTTTCTTAAAAAAAAAGGGAACAGTAAAAATGATAGGTTATCATGTATATTAAAAGCTTCATGTAAGCATAAAACAGAACTGAATGTATCTTAACAAATTGCTCACTGAATGAGTTTTGTTTTTGTGAATTGTTTGGGATTAAACTGTGATTTTCTCAAATGTGTTTGCTCTTATTGCTTTACTGACAATACATTATGAAGAAGTCTCAATCTGCAGCTCATTTTTGAGCTCTGTTTGTTGGAAATATAATTACATACTACATTTCTTTTTCCTGATTGGGGGAGTGGTGTAACTGTTAGACACAGGTTTCCAGTGTCAGTACTATGATTAGGATTTTAAATTCTGCTGGGGACAAGTTGCTCTGTGATTCAAATCACACTGAAAAGCCATTGACTGCAGCAGCCCTGGCTTGTAATCACTTTGCTCAGTGGTAACCCGAATTTGCAACCTTGTTCATAAACATATTCTATGGGCTGAAAGTACTGAAAGAACAAGCAAAGCTCTGCAATCCACAGTTATTGACTTATGTTCTGGATTAATTACTATTTTATTTTTATAACTTTTTTTTTCATTACAGTC
>NW_008237222.1:7293291-7333091 GCF_000691975.1 Corvus brachyrhynchos
GAAACAGATTTTTAGATGCATGTTAATAATCACCATTATTTTATTTATTATCAATTAAACGTTAAATTAATAATGCTATTATCTTGGGATCAAGATCCATGTTGTGAAGCTGAGAATTTAAAGATATTAAATTTTTTTTATTATTTATGTTTCATGCTATTTTAATAAGGTTTCCCCTTCACCTTCCTTTCCATAATTGCTATATATTTGCAACATTAATTCAAAATTAATGGACGTTTATTTATGGGAATTAATTTTGTTTCTATAATAAAGCTGCTAATGAAACATATTGGAAGGTTCGTACTGTGGAACCAATTATTTCCTATCATATCTGTAAGTAACATTACAGACCAGCTTGCAGTTATGTTCCTGAACATAATTGTCATTAGATTTTGTACAAGTTTCCTCAAAACTACATCTAAACATTAGCAGCCTTCAGTCTAAGTAGTTCACCTATAAACTTTAAATAAACCATTAGGATGCCCTTCTGTATTTCTGAGGAATAGCTTTTCGGCAATAAAGAGTTCACACTGAAAATGCTGTTTTGAAATTATTCACAGGACTGTCTCAAAAATACACAAATATGAGGCCTTTCATGGATGGAAGATACAGTGAAGAAAGTTTATTTTTCAAATTGCTTTGATAAATCAAATTTAGGTGACTAAAACGAACTATCCCCACTTTGTCAATCATCTCAACTCTCAAATAGTTTTGTTGCACTAAGCAGTGAAAAGTACATTTTAAGAAGCTTGATGTGATCATAAGACAACAGACAGAAAGATCAATTGCAAATTATTGTTCATAGAAGTATGCATTATGGTGGTGTATTCAGACTATCATCACATGATTCATAACACTCTTTATTTCTTGTACCAGAGGAAATTACTGTTTCTTGCACACTAAGTGAGCAATGTGCAATCACCTCTAGCTCAATTGAAGTATTTAGTTTTCAAAGTAGTCCATCTGCTACAGTGACTCTACATGGAATTTTCTTTACACCACACAGATTTCACTGGTAGACCTTCTCAACTGATGTGAACCTGAGCTACATCTGGTCCATGGTATCCTCAAAGCTGCAGAGAATTGTAACAGCAAAATACTTGGTTTATAATGCACTCAGAAGTCCAGTTTTTGAGTCTCTGCACTAGAGTGGATAATCTCCCTCTCTAGGGATGGCATTTAACTTAAGTCTCAAACAGTAGTGATTGCATCAGAAAATATCCTTTAACAGCAGTGTCATGAGAGACAAGTCAAGAGTGGATAGTGAGGGAGGCACAGTGAATTCCTTCCTGGTAATGATTTTATGCCTGACCACGTGAATTTTAATGTTCCCTATTTCAGCAAACATAAATACCATTGTTCATAAAATTATCATCTTGGTCATAAAATTACCTTCCCCTTTTTAAAATTCAGCTGAAGTGTTTGACTCAGTGACCCTCCATGACAGAAATCCCACAGGCTGATTACATGCTGTGTGAAGTATTATTCTCTCTCTTTTGTTTTACATTTACCTGTCATTAACTTCAAGTGACCCTGCTGTTGTTCTGGTGTTCTGAGACACTGTTAAAAAGATGGACTGGCTAGTTTTTGACTCTACCCTTCGTAATCTTAAATGCTTTAATTAAATGCCTTCTAGTGTTTCTTTTTCACCATTAAATCATCCTAACTCTTGCAATCTTCATATGCAAATCCTTCTATATTCCTAACTCTATTTTCTGGACTTCTACAATTTTACAATTCTTTTACTGTTAACCGCCCAAACTGAATTTAATGTTTAATTAGGGCATATCTTGCCCACTGCTCCAGAAGCAAATATTTTTTACTTGTAACATGGAATACAAATATTCAGTTTCAATCACTTGACGTATAATCTGAGACTGATTTAACATTCCTTGACATTGGTTACCTCTTGTATGATACGACTGATCCTCAAACCAGGCATGGACATACTGAATAAGGGGTACATGAGAAACCAGACATGGCTTTCCTCCTCTCAGGATCTGTGTTGTTTTATCTTCTAGAAAGCTGAGCAGGAGCTGGCTTGCTCTGCTGTGTGCTGGGGGTATGGTGTCATGTTTGGTGTCTGAGAACCGTCCACTTTCTCTTCCCTACTGTTATTTGCTGCATGCTGCAGTTATGAAAATCCTATACTTTCACTTCCTGAAATGCTGGGAGGGAATGCTCTGGGTCCCTTGCTTACACACTTTGCCTTTCAAACACCACAGCACTCTGCCTGAATCACTGAGCTGTAGTCTGTGACAAAAGCAGAAACTCATTATGATCACTAATTTTCAGTTTTAGAGTCTATGCCCTTGACTAGACACTAAATGGATTTTAAGACCAGGACCAGATTTTCAAAGGCATTAAAATGCCTCAGAAGGCATATAAACAAATAGTGAGAGTCAGTTTCAAATTCCAAAAGCCCCCACAAATGCACAGCTATTATTCACAATTTCTGTTGATATGTAACTTCATGATAACACAGTTCTGTGGCAGTAACATATTTTTTAAGTGTGTAATAAACATTGAAAATATGCCAAAATGATGCCTACCACAGGATTTAAGAGCAATTGTTTATGTTATTCTACTTGCTTTTGGATTTTTTGCTTCAAGCTTTGCTTTGTGTCTACAGTAAGTCCTCCGAAGCTTACAGAGCACCACGGCTGTGATCTTTCTTGCAGAGAGCTGACGTGTTTAGCTGCATGCCTGTGGCATGTGCGGAACTCTTACCCGTCAGGCGCTGCATTGTACCCCAGTGGTGAAAGCCCTCCGATCCTACAGCATTCCATCAACACAGAGCAGAGACACTCACCAAGTGAGGCAACGAAGCTTTTGCATCCTGATAGTTAAAATCAGGAGCACTATCTGTGCACCAGCAGCATCTCATAAGGAACAGTGGGACATTTTCTCCCTTTCTCTTCAAACACACAAAATGTAAACTGTCTGAACCACAGCAGTTGTCTTTGTGTGGATGAAATAGCAGGGCAAAGACAGACCCTATGAAATAGCTGTGGTTAGTGGCTTGTTGAGGGGGGTGAGACAAGAAATTTGCTTTTAATCAGTGTGATAATCAATGACATATGGCATCATACTCTTGCCTGATTCCATTCTTTCCCTGCATACTACAGGTCTCAGTGCCTTCCCCATTTTTTTCTCCCAGCTCAGGCCCTTAGCAGGCCAACTGGAAATCTGTCTACTGGGGTTTTTTTATTACATCTATATTTGAAAACCAGACATAAGTCTTCAAAAGAGACTAATTTAACTGGGGAAGGACTGCTTAACAACCACAGTTTGTTGAGGAGGCTGAGATAACATACACATGCCCTTGCTGTGTTTTCCCATACCAGTCTGACTCCATGCACTGCTCTGTGATGCCACTGGCCAAAGGTAGCAAAAAAGCTGAGTCAGGGATTCATATGCTATGATTCTGTATTCATATTTTCAGGAACTGCAGTGCAAGCACTATGAATGAAAATCATAGTGTGTTCTGATCCTGTGCTCCTTCTTCATCTATTAACTTTGGGTTCAAAAAGCAAAGGCTGTGTTGGATATCCTTTGAGTGACATTTGTGTTGGCTTCTAAGAAAAATTTTTCATCTCATATTTTGGCTCTTGTTGGTGGCACAGACAACACAAAGTGTTTGCCCACAAGGCAAGCTTAAAGCCTTGCATGTTATGCAGAAAGTCCTGCAGATCTATAACTTTGTTGGCCTTTTTCAAAATGAGTGCTGAAAGTCACTGTTACAGCTCTTTTTCTCCTTCACATGATTAGCTGGGTTTAGAATTTCCTTGTACTCACCCAACATAATTTTGGGAAAACTTCTCTGTAAATTAAATGAACAGTCTGTGAAGTTACAGGGAATCTTAGAGTTTTACTCCAAAGTCCAGATTTTCATGACCAAGTGAAAACAATTCTCTCATATTCTCATTTTGCTCTTTTTCATTAGTAGTGCCATCTGTATTTCACCTTTAGCTTATTTTGTATTTAAGGATAATCTTTCTTTCACATTCTGCTATTAGCAACTTGGTTCCTCTAATTTGTGGTATTTGCATTTGTTTGTTAACTACTGCTACCCCAAACAGCTTCCTAGGGCTGTTTCTAACCAGACATGTAAATTTATTGCCCTATGTATGTGACAGTTTCTCTCTGTGGGATGCCCAGTGACATAAAACTGCCCAGGCTGAACTTGGGATATCTTTCAGAAACTTCTTTCCTTCCTCTTCTTTCTACTTAGCACAGAGATTTTGCCTTGACAAGCATTCAGTTTACCAGCTCCAGTTAGGTTTCTTTTGCTTGGAGCGGAGGTCTATGTGTAGGTAAATTCAGTTTAAAATACAACTACTTTGAAAAACTATTTGTAGACCACAGAAGGTTTCATAATATTGACATTTAATCAAATGTTACTACCATGTTTAAACTAAAACCCTAACGTGCTTATATACACTCCTCATGTGTTCATAAAATATTTCAACAGTTTCTGTGAGCTATCAGCCTCAAGTAATTCAGGTGCTGGAGAGCTTCCTTACTAATGATCCCTAGGAATTGAGAAGTCTAATGTCGGGTGTTAAAAAGTAGAAACTAGATGACAAATAGTCAACAATCTGTATTCAGCAAAGAAGGCAATTATAAAAACATACAAGGTAACCACATCCAGAAAAGAGCTAATCTGCATTCTGATCTGATATCATGAGTAGGACTGACACTGTAACAAATAGTCCTTATTTTAAGTGCCACATAATGATTGAACTTTTTCTGATAAACATTGGACTGCTCTTGCCTATAATTCAAGATAAGTTTTTGAGTAAATCCAAATAGAAACAAACATGTTCAAATGGAGACTATCATAATCTTCATATCATTTTTGTGCCCTGCATACCAGGAGGTTATGAATGTTTATTTACTACTGACCACATAATGAGGTATTTAGAGAGGTAACACTGTTGTTTTCCCAGTATCTTTCCTCTGTAAAGAGTGATTTCTTGTATTTATACTGCTGAAACTAAAGGTGTGGGATTTGACAGTGACTTGCTGAACTCATCCAGTTTTTCCTCCTTTCATTTCAACTTAAACCTTCCAAGCTATATGCAACAGTCACCAATTGTAATGTTTCTGCATCTATATAGCACACATATACTTTTCATCTTTAATAATAAAAATTAATATGTGATAACAGCAAGCCAATATGTTGCATATCATTACTACAAATAATCACTACAGAGAAAGTGGTTCATGACTCAAGTGAGTCAGGGAGGTAATTTACCTTATCTGTTATCACTCTGCCCAACAGGTTTTTGATACATTGAAGCCTTTAGGGTTTTCATGAAATACACTCCAGTGAGAAGCTTCAAGTCATTGGAATTCTTCTCAAGACTCATCCTGCCAAGGGTTAATCTGAATTTCAGTATTTTATGATTGCATGAAATTTGAATGGAAGTTTTTTTTGTGTTCAGGCAATAGGCCTGGCTTTGTAGCTTGCTAGCATGGATAGAAATGTATCTTGGAGTTCACCCTACTGCAAAAAAAGGTGGCTCTTTGGAAAGCAACAGGATCATATTGAGGAAACATATATACAAGGGAAGAATTGTAAAAAAATTTTTCAACAAAAGCACTTCTACCTGTCCAGCTCTGTGAAATACACAAACAGTAGTTTACAACAGTGAGTGACATTTTGAATAACAACATATCATGCACACCTCTGGCGTCTAGCAAGGTGAATGAGTCTTGCTGTACACAAGCATGGGGCATGAGTTTGCTAGTCCAACAAGCCATAAATGTGAAGACTGGGCAAGACATCATAGAGTAAAGACACTGTGCTGGAATTATTATGCAAGTTGGAGCAGATTGCAAGCTTTCAGACTTCCTTTTTATACCAAAACCTCACACGTACAATTATGTGAAGTATAGATTAAAAAAAAAAAAACCTCAGACCACTAAACCTTTAATAAATATAATTGATGATATGTTGATTGCCTCATGTGATGCCCAGTTTGACACACAAACTTATGAAAGGCAATGTCTAAACAGGTATGCAAAAGTTTGCTGAGGTACTTTTCAGGGAATGCAGGAATAAGTATCACAAAAATGTTATGTCACTGCTCTTTAACTTAAGAGGGAAATTCTATAGTAAATGACTAGATATTAATTCCCATGGCAAGTGCATTTCTGTAGAAACCATTGTATTACTACAGTGGCATACACAAAGGAAGTGGGTTACTGCTGGTCCGGCAGTGACAGCTGCCCCTTAGGTGGTGTTACCATAAAGTCATTTTGACAGTTTTCTTAATAATAATTTTCTTTGAAAATTATGTGTGGCTTTTTTTCCCACAACTTATATTGTATCTAATAAGATATCATTCTCTTCCTCCATTGAACATATACAATTATACTGTGTGAACTTTTCTCAAAATCCCACTCTCTATCAAAAGTAAATTTTTTGAATTCAGTATCAATCATACTTCATCATACGTCCTGCTCTAGTTTTAATTCATTTCAGTGTGTGCCTATTCATACAAGGTGCTTTACTTTCTGACATTCTCGCCTATATTAATGAGTAATTGATTTTAAACCAAGCTCAAAATCCATTCAGACTCACAGGAATCTTTCCTTTTGAAGATTTCGGATCACGCTTAATCCATGAGATAATTTTTAACATTTCTTTTGCTATTCTTGTGTTAGTAGACAAGCTGCTTCCAAGCAGTTTTTTTGAAGAGATTCTGATCGGTCATTTAACAGCACTTTTCGTCTTGCATTCTGGGTCAGCCATATCATAGCACAGAAAGAAAACAGTTGCCCTATTTCTGTGGCTATCTGGCACACCACTACCTCATTTAGACAAATATGAAGCGTTTGATCTTCTGCGTTCTTGAATAGAACCCAAAGGATTGATGTGAAAAGGAATAAATGATGATTTAAAAAAAACCCCAGACATTACAGAAGTTTCAAAACAGCCCAAATTAGGAAATTACTTGTCTGCCAGGTGTTTTGTTTTTTGGGTTTTGGTTTTTTTTTTTTTTTTTTTTTTTTTTTGTTTTTGTTTGGGTTTTTTTTTGTTTGTTTGTTTGTTTGTTTTATTTGTTTATTTGGGGTTTTTTTTGGCAGGGAAAATTTGGTACATACATTTTGTGGGTAATTCAGAAGACATTTGGATAGACTTCACAGCCTTCTGCCACTTTTCCAGACCTGTCTGAACTTCCGATGAGAGGTGCCTAGATTGCAGATTTCAGTTCTATCCACTCAGCAGTATCTTTTTTTCTTTAGATTATGGTATGACTCCAGATCTGTTCCAAAGGTCAGTGCTAAGATCACACCTTGGAGAGAAATTCTGCATACATGAATCTAAGACTATTCTCTTGACATTTTAGCTGACCGGGACACACAACATATAGATGTTTTGCCAAGCAGTATACAGCTTTTGGCAGTGTGAGGGATTTGGGGTAATTTTTGATCTTTGTTTCCATTTAACCTTGTTGCTCACCCTCTTATGACATTCATAACAAAGCTGGGTTGTAGCTGTGGTTTTTATCTCTACCTTTCAATATAAGCAGCCTTACTGCTTCATTACATCAGCATTCCAACTTGACCTTTTACTCACATGCTCAAACAATATTTGTCTTTCTCCTGCTCTTCGTAACCATTCACTTCCCCTCATTTTAATACTCCTATCTTGAATCTCAGGAACCTAGGTTTGGTTAGCACAGTGCAGGATTAACATAGCTATTGGGCTTCTGGGTCAAGAACAGTCCATGTCCAGCAGTTCTGAATGTGCATAAATGCAGATAAATGTTCAGAGCTTCCACATCTGGTCTTGTTTCCTGGTCTACTAGAAGTGTCATGCAAGCAAATTGGGATTTGGAATAGAACTTTTGAGGAGAAAAGTTACAAACTCTGTTGTCAATGAGGTGATTTGTAGTAAAGTGGGTATGAACTTTAGGGCTTTGCCTGGTATTATAATGAAAAGACATAGTGTTCTGAAGTAATTATTAAAAGAGTAAACACCTCAGATCTCAATTTAGCCTTGGAAAGTGAAAAAAAATGTTTGAAGAGAAGGGTAAAAGTAAAGTGTGGCTGTATCCTTCTGATATGGAAATTATCAGCATTATGTTCTTCATCTTCTAGAGTGAGACATCTGGAATTCTGTCTTTATAGTGTGATTTCTCTCAATAATGTAGTGATTTGCATTTTCTGTTTGTGCTGTCTCACTCCAAAAACAATGACTAAAGTTTAAAAACAATCAAAAGATGTTTTTATTTAGCTGCATCTATCCATATTTACCTCAGAAAAATGTTCTGTCTACCTGGTGGTTTTTTTTTTCCACCTGGCACCCAGGCTTGAAGTTAAAAAAGTGTGGTTCTGACATTATTATTTTCAAGTGAAGCCCTAAGATCACCCAAGGATCACTAGTGTCACCCATGACCCAGACTTACTGAACTGCTACTCTCAGGCCTGAAAAGCAGCCCCGAAGAACTGGTTATGCTTGTGGTCAGCTAAGGCAGAATATGGCCATGCTCTGGTTTGATCATATCAAGCAGATGGTTGTAATGCAGCCTGTTCATACTGGTGAAATGCCTCAGGCTCATCACTTCACCTTCTCAGCTCAGCTTCCTTCCCTCCCTTCAAAGTGGCCCAGCTCTACAGAGAGAAACATTCTTCTCACACTGTGTTTCTGATAGATCACAGCTACAACAAATAAAAGCAAAACCTTTGAATCCAGTAGAAAAAGACAAGGGAACAATATAAATTATTTTACCATTTCATAACAATTATTTGAACACAATAGGCACCTTCAGTTCACTGGGCTTAGGCCATGTCCCATTGAAAGATTTACCATTGAGTTAAATGTAAAAAGAAGTAGGCTCTGCTCTTTAAAGTTATCATCCTATTAAGACAAATGAGAAACACAATCAAAGCTTTGCTGCTGCCATTGTCTCACTGTCTTTGAACATGGCCTCAGCATGGCATTGTTTTAAAAATGAAGGCCAGACTTACATTTATAAAGAAGTTTCAGGTGATTTTTCTTTTCATATGAAAGAGAATACTATAGAGAATATTAATAAAAGTTACAAGAAAAATATAGGCCTAAACTTTGTTGTCTCAGATTTCCTTCTAGTCATTAGGTTCCCTCTGTAGGCTCAACTAATAATAATAGTAATAATAGCAAGGCTTAGAAACGATATCTTTGTTGCAGAGATTAAAAACCCCAAGAAACTATGCAATATTTTCTAAAAACCTTTGAGTTCGACTATGTAAGGAGCACCTGTGACATGATACTCCTATCTGAAATTTCTCCCATTATACACTGGGGTTTCAGAATATTCTTTGACCTTTAGCACATAAAGCACTTGGAAACCTTTTGTGAGCACAGGTGCTTTGGGATCATGTTTTTGTTTAACATGTTAAATTGTTTTTAAGACAAGTCAGATATGACTCTTTTCACCCATTGTAACCCCAAATCTATGTAATTCAGTGAGTAGACACCAATAGACTGACTTTTACTAATCTTGGATGATTTTGCAATTTGTCTTAATCTTTCAAGCAAAACATGGTTTAATTCAATCTTTCTCCAACATTTGTTCCCACTAGATACTGCAAGCAAACCTCTGACTTGGGAATTCTCCTTTTAGGGTAATTTTTGAACTACAGATTGAAAAAGTACCCAGTAGAATGTGCAAAAAGTTGTTGGAGCACTGCACAACTTTTCTTGCTCAGAGGAATGTCTAGAATACTGGTCTATAGCTGTGCTTGTCCTTCCAGAGAATTTAAATATGTGTCTCTGGATCTAAAATAAAGCTGAATATGAGGAGGCAAGGGATTACTCAGCCATGCTTGAGTGGACACGGGTCTGAAGGGCTGAGCAGCAGGGCAGAGCCCTTCCTAGTTGGGCACTGTGGCTTAATTTAAGCATATGCTTTTGTGCATGAAGAGTTAGGAACCTACATTTTTAAGGGATCAGCTCTGATCTGTAACTTTGTTCAGGGCTCCAGGAAGCAGCAATCTATGTAGAGAAGTGTTACTTATGCAAATCTTGATCAAATTAGTCAATTCATATGGATGTGAGACAGTTAAAACGCAGAAAGCTTCAATAAAATAGAGTGTATTTATGGCAAAGAAATTGAGAAGACCTAAGATCGCTGGTCCAAAGTCAGCACAATATTTTTAGGAATAATCAGAAGTCAGGTCTTGGAAAAGGCGAGATGAGACCTTACACTTTTCACTGACGCTATCATGGATTTGGAGGTGTTCAAGAACTCCTGGGACCAGACCCATTGTTTAAGTTACTCTTCTCATGCTTCTCATTTAAAGGGAGATCTGGAATAAATTAAGATTCAGAGAGTTTTGAAAAAAAGCTAGATTGGCAAGCTGGTACTGCATTAAAATTGGGAGTCTGCAATGAGACAAAGAGCTGCAGTCTGGTACTACAGGGAGACGGAGGATATGAAGAAGAGGTCCAGTAAAAAGAATCAGCTCCAATATGTACATTTTCAACAGAGAATGTGTATTCTAATGAATAGAAGAGTATCTATAGGGATTTTTCTGATCTGTGGTTCATTACTCATATTCCCTCCTCAGATTTCACCCATATTGACAATAAATTTAGTTGGAAGACCAAAGAATCTTGTATTTGTTAAAGTTTCATGCCATCATCAACATATTCTGCTCTAAGTTACTTCTCCCCACTGCAAATAATAGTTTCCATACTTTCAATACCTCGAGGGAGTTTAAAAATGACTAATTGATGGTTTTTCCCTGCTTTAAATCATTACTGTATTTCGGACTTAGAAACGTATGGCTAAGTCAGCCAGTCATCAAGTGAGGAATTAGTCTCCCCAGCGCCAAAAGTAAATTCTCCAGTTTGCTCAGCAACCAGTTGAACGAGCTCCTCAATATTTAACCATGTCAATTGTAAACAGGCAGATTCTTTGCCTATGTTGTTTTCTCAGGAGAATCTAAAACTTCCCAGTCAAAGTATGTGTTACAATGGACATTCATCTGCCTCCTTCCTAATGATGAAGTTTTTCACATTGTGTAAGACAATGCCTGCTGTCATGCATCCATTAGAACCCCATCCATAGAGCCATGAATAGAGCGGGGTGGCTGGCTGGGAATTGCAAACTTCTAAGGAACTTGTTTGTTGTGAAGTGGTGGTTTTTTCCCCTCTCTTGAGTGTTGGATGCATAATTTTTCCAGGTAACTCTGACTACTGTGTGATATTTAATCACCTCCACTGCCTCCCAGTAATCACTTTTATTGCATTATGCTAGTCAGCATATTCTGTTCACTTTAATATACATGAGGTTGAGGGAGGAATATTTTTAACTGAAGGCTTTACAGAAAATTTTGCATTTATTGATTTCTGTTAAAAAAAAAAAGCAAACTGTTATTCTTAGAAAATCGATGAAAATGATTGCTCTGGCCATATTTGTTCAAACAAACAAATAATACAGTGTAATGACAACGCTATCTCTCATTTCCACATTTCACCTGGAGAAGGAAAACATTTGATCTGGTAAGCCTGTGTACTATTTCAGTCTGCAGGAATATATTTTATTCATGTGTATTAAAAAAATATGCAAAGAGTTTGTACAAGTTGGATAGGGGAGAAAAAAGTTTGACAAAAATAAAACAAATTCGTCCAAACAAGCATTGCAGATTTGGGACTTCTGGGGCCAACCTGGCAGAGGCACTCTTGCAATCCTTCTTTGGATATATACTGGAAATTTTATATGTATAATTTTTCAGAAATAAATTTTTGCATTCCAGACAAAGCTTTTCACGGGAAAAGTATGCCATGCATATAGAGCAACCCTTGCACAGCTGATGATTGCAAATCATCCGTTCTCAGTGTTTACCTATTAAAAACTATGGGAAAAAAAAGGAATAAAAGGAACTTATGAATTCAAATCAGGTAGCTCCTCTGGCTTCCTATAACACTGTACATGCTTTTTATGAGCTTTGTGAACACAGGAATTGCTCATTCAAAACTATGTTCACAGAATGAAATCACAATCAAAATGTAATTATTGATATAAAAACAAGAATCTGCTTCATTGCAACACATTTTCTTATCTGAGAATGTACATGTCTCACGATACATTGCATCGCAGCACAACTAGTTCAACATGTCACTGTTACATGGCCACCAATTAAGAAGGATTCTTGGCATGAATGATGTTCTGCCCGAGGCCAGGTCACTGTCTGATGTAAAAGATTGGAGCTTCGGGGCACTGGCGGTTCTGATCCTCTGTTCTGCACAAACTGAACGAGCTGATCATTACAGAAACCTTGTGAGCCAAGGCGCTGTTATCATCTCCATTTTACATATGGGGATTGAGGTGCAGTCAAAAGATGTCTTTGAATGTTCACAATGAAAAAATCTAGAGTCTGATTCTTTTCTGAAGGCTTAAATTTTTTTACTACTTTACACATTCCCAGCACAGTTCTCATTGACTTAAACTTGGCTTACCTGCAGTTACACTTCATATTACCAGCAAGCCCATTTGTGGTGTCAACAGAGTGTTATTACAGCAACACATCCCTGATCATAAATCACAGATGAAGGAATAAGCTTGCTTTCTCCTTGGAGAAAAAAAAGTCTTCTATTTTTAAACAATAGAATGATTTTGATGCATCTTTTAACTAACCAAAAGTAGCATCTTGACAATTTTAATGGACTAATTATGCAGTGATGGTCATCTAGAAATGTGCTCATTTTCAGGTCGTTATGTCCTGACAACTCTAAGAGTTATCAGCTGGAAAATTGGCATGCAAACAGAATTTCAATCACTGAAATCCTTCAGGACTGGATTTGACTATCCTGAGGTTCTGCCTGCAGTGTCAAGGGAGATAAAAGGTTTTTGATTCTCTAGGTGTAGGATCCAGTCAGTGTCCTGATTAGTTCTGCTAAAGCGAAAACCTTTCCAATATATTAAATGCACAATCAGAGCCCTGAGAATCTCAGAGATTAACAGTAGTTCACAAGGGTTCATACTGACCTTTGTTTCAGTCTCAATTTGCATGAGTTTGCAACGTCTGCATTTTGCTTTGTGTTTCTGGTTGGAAACCTTGAATCCCCTTGCCAGAGCCTGGAGATGGTGAGAGTGCTTATCTTAACCCCACTGTGGCATTCACAGCGCAGCTGCCAGTATCACTTATGCATGAAACCAGTCCTGACAAACAACATTGCTTTAAGCCTCTTGACAGTGTTCTTCCCATGAAATATTGTACCTGTGAGGGCTCAAGCCAATCCTTCTGGCTTTCTGTCTGCTTATTAAGTCTGGTGCAGAGATGACTCCAAACAAGTTCCAAGGCAGCTCCTGGTTAGTAACACCTTTATGGTCCTACCTGCAATATTCCTGTCTACTCCACCACAATGTCTTCACCACCTTCAGGAAGAAAAATGAGTTTGCAGAGATAACCCTTGTGAGGCACTGACATATTCATTCATGTTCTTCTACTAAGGCACCTGCCTGCAGGTGAAGCTCCTTTCCAGTCTACTATAGCAAATACAGAAAGCAGTGGAGGACTCTTGTGTATCCTAACCTATCTAAAGCCCAAGTGGGTCTTTGCACCAGTCTCCTGATTCTGCCAGTGTGCAGCATCCTTTCATAACCCATTCAGGCAGTGCCATGGAATCAGGCAGCCTTCATATTTGATACACCCTTCAAACCACAATAATTTCTTCAGAAGGGAAACAGGACACAGAGGAAAGTCCCAGCAAGCATCCACAATGAGTCTGGGGTTCACAAGACTGTCCTGTCTGGGTCTCCCTCAGTACTTTGGTCTGTGACTAAAAAATGTCCACCTTTGTCTCACATGAACACCTGTAGACCAACAAATGGTTTCAAGTAGAGGGGTCACGGAACAAGACAGAGATTGTGGCAGTTGCTGAGACAAGTTTTGTTATGTGGCATCCTTTCCAGCAAAGTATTGAGAACTTGGGGAGAAGGGTGAACAGTGTGAGAAGAAAGGCAGTAAAGGGAAGAAACCTCACCAATAAGGAATAAATACGATTTCACAGATCAGAAGGAAAAAGGTAAAGGAAGGTCATGAGAAGTGTGGGCAGCAGAGCCCTTCATTTCTACATGTTGCTAGGTCCCTTTTTTCTCCTAGTAACTGCCTGACTCCATAAAGTGACAAGGTAGGGTTACTTCAAAAATGAGAAATATATTTAAATCTCTTTAAGTCTGTTAATCATTTAATAAAGATTACAGTAGCAAGAAATAAAATGTTGCTTTAGATATTTACAAAATAAAATATTTGAGATTTTTTTCATCCACAACTCTTAGAATGAAATTCAATAATATTGCTCCAGTAAAGTCACCTCATGAGTTCTAGTTCACTCCCAATCACATCATAAAACCACAGCTTGAGTTGGCATCACTCAGCAAAACCAGCCTCCTTCATGAGGTGGAGTGGTAGTGGGAAGCAGTGTGTGTAGGTCTGTGAAGGGCCAAACAGGACATGGTGCCAGAGCTTACAGAGATGCCTTTTCGGTTCCTGACTATAGTACCCTTGGCCACTAGCAGTCCCCTGATTCCCAGACACATTAGAATTCACCCACAAATTTGGAAAGAGGAAAAAAAGAGGAATGGGAAAAGTAACGTAATACAGTCCAATATTCTTTTTCATGTTACATTATCCTGCCAACCGATGCCATCAGTCACAGTTTTTAAGAAGCATGATGACATTCTAAATGGTCTATGAATATTACTTTGAAATTGAGACTAATTCCTTGGATGAATTTTAACTTTACTTTCCACCTCCCCCACTTTTTTTTTTTTAGACAAAGCTCTGTCTCTCTCTCTCTCTTCCCCCCACTCTTATTCAGGATTTCCATGGCCACTGACATCTCAGACTGCTGCAATTAAAGTAGTGAAATAGCAGGTAGAAATACTATAAGAAAGTTTCTGTATGGTATTTTAAAGCTTTATTGGAAAGTATTTTAGGCAGAATGAAAGATATAAGTGACCACAAAGCTACCTGGCAATATTTTTTACCTCTCTTCAGTAATTTTGAACCATCAATTAATATAATGCTTCTGAAAGCAAGATTTTAATTGAACTATGTAAAAGGAGCATGACTTATGACTGGTATATGACACCACTCCAAATTAAATCCAAACCCAAAGAGCCCAAATCCAGGATGGAGGACTTGCCTGTTAGCTTCTGTAAGCCCTCTGCCTTTCTGTAAATCAAATATAGATGCTGAGGTTTGGGCATACACATCTGTCTATACATATATGCAAGATAGACACAGAGGTTTATAAGGTATGATTTTAAGAAGGGTGGGCTCTTTCAATAATCAGTCTTTGATTTTGAATGCCTTGAAGCTAACTCACTGGCTGAATAGATTTTTCATATGAGCAAGGTATGACAGGACAGAGTTTGCAAATTTTGTATGCATGATCTGCAAATAGTTTGAACCACAAAGCATTCTTACTGAGCAGGCAGTCTAATGACTGGGTTGCTTTCTAAGGGCAAATATGCAGGAGGAATTTTCCTCTTTTGAAACTGAGCAAATATAGAACCATGTTACTTTGTTGCAAACTACAGCCAAAGAGAATTTTACAGTATTTGCAGTCTGCCTGGGTGAGTGATAAGCTAACCCATTTCATAATTTTAAGCTTCACCTTTCTGCAGTGTTGCAGTGTGATCCATCCCTCTCTCCTGAGGGAGGCTGCCAGGCAGCACCATTTTTCAGATATGAACTCTGTAGGTACATTTTTCTGCAGCAGCCCCACTTTGCCCCATATCACTCTTTGCGTGTGGATTCACTAGTTTTGATGGAGGGCAGCAATTTGTGCCATGGATGCTGATGGACAGCCCATGCACTTGCATGTATTTGTTTCAGGCAAATATTTGAAATACACTGTCCTTCCCAGTCACTAGTCAGCTTTTAAAAACGCCTATCTTTGTTAAATCTAAATCTATTTAATCAGAGTGTACTCTCAGATACCAACTGATGGATAGGCCATTTTTTAACATTTAATTTGGGGTTGGCTTTTGTAACCTGTGCTTAGACATCTTAAGGTGACAAATCTAAATTTTTAAGTACTTATTTGGGAACAACAAAGAGTATATTATTTCAGGGCCTCAAACATGTAGTAATTATTTGCACTTCCTGAAGGACTGAGTGAAGTTTTTTTGGAGGTCAGTGTATATAATTAGAGAGTACATGATCCCTCTGGCCTTCACTATCCCTTAAGAGGGTGAAAACTGGCATAGATCCACTGAAAGCCTTGAATTGTGATTATTTACCTAATAGCTGAGCCACAAAGTCCCAAGTGAAATTAAAACCTAGCTTTATTATAGACTGTAAGTGCAATTCAGTTGCTCTCTGAAGAATGTCCCTGTTGATATTTATGAGGAAAGAAGGGAGATGTACATGCAGGCATAGAAGATAAAGGAGCCTTTCTCAGGTGATGCCTAAATTATCTGAGGCTTGGCACAGAGTCTTGTTCACTGGGTAATGCTGCCTCTTCAGTAACTTTGCTGCTCTACACCAGTGCAAGACCTGATCTCGTGAATCTGTTTCTAGAATGGAAGTTCTCAATCATGTTGGTGGGAGCTGAAGGAAGGGAACATCTGGACAGGACCCTGGAGTCACAGGATAATCCAGGCTGGCATGGGCCTCAGTAGGTCTCTAGTTCAACCTTCTGCTCAGAATAAGGTCATCTGTGAGACCAAATTGTTCAGCACTTTGTCCATTTTTGTCCTGAAAACCTCCAAGGTTGGCAACTGTACAACCTGTCCAGACAGCCTGTTCCACTGCCTGGCTGTCCTTGTAGAGACATTTATTCCAATATTCACCTGGAGCTGGTGTTTGCATATCAATTTCATTTGGTAACAAAGGTGAAAGATTAAAGAATGAGAAACATTGAAAGCAATTTCCTTAAGGATTTCAGAATTTGAGTTTTTTTAGGGCTAAATTCGTTAGGGGATAGAGCATGTGACCTGGGACAGACCTGACTGCAGTGGGGAGATTGTACATGTTCTTGGACATGTGCCTGGAGAAAGCGGGGACAGACCTAACTCTTAACTACTGCACTCGGCAGGGTACAGAAGTGCTAGAACTGTGCAGAACTAAACTACCTATGGGACCAGATGAGTCTCAGGGGCAGTAAGCTACCATCCTACCTGAGAGGCAGAACTTCGTACCTCAGATGTATCCTGAAGGTAATGTGACCATGCAGCTTTCAGACCCTGAGAAAGCATCTCTGAATTTAGGATTGTACCTGCCCAAATATAAGCTGTCACTGAGCTTGGCTTCACTGTGCTTTAAAGTACACTGCCTTTTACAGCACACCAGAGCTGCAAAATTCAATAACACAAGCATCCCTAAGAGATGAGCATGAAAAATGCCTATTAATGGTGGCTAAGGAAATATTTAACTCACAGAATTAACACCTGGAGTGCTCAAGAACCCAAAGCCCTGTGCTGAATCATGCAAATAAAAGTTTGAAGCCTCCACCACATCAAATAACCCCTCTTACGTGGCCTCATTGGCAGAAGCATAGCCCCTTCTGGGTCATAATACGTGAATCTCATTATGAGGGTAGCCTTGCATTTCCTAAGTTTTTTAATTTAATTTAAAATACACCAAATTTAACTGAAACATTTTGTTCCAGGCTGAAGAAACCTTTTGTTTCAACCAGAAGTACTGTTATGCAAACCAAGTGGAATCCTGAAAATGATAATTTCAGAATGCTCCAAAACAACAGAGTACGTACATATGAGCTGTGATGAATTTTTGTGTAACAGCCAAAGAACTGAAAAATCAGTTAGTTTCACAGATTTTAGCCTCTGTCTCCTTGAAACATAAATTAATTGCAGATCAAAGGACAATATTGAAAAGTATTAGTCCCAAAATAAGCTTTCAAGAATATATGGCTGTGCCAAAAACATTAACTAGAGTGGGCATTACTTAGCCGACACTGTAAATTAAATATATGCAGGTACACCAGATAGTAGTAAAATATAGAAACATGAGGACTAGATTACTATTAATGAGAGGTCTAACCTCTTAATTCTTTATTTCTCTAGTTAACCACTCTGTGCGTTAATGACAATGGAATATTTTATGATCATCTTCTACTACCTATGTTCACTTAATGCACTCATCATTCTTTCATCTAAATGTAATTGTTTTCATACACGTGGTTTACTGAGTGTTGAAATAACTGTCAAGCAACACTGATTTCCCTTTCCCTGATTTTATTCCCCTTTGTGAAATTAGAAGCAGGAAACTCAGTTGTTTTTTCAGGGCAAATCCAAAGCATTACATTTTCTGACAGCTTGTGCCATATGATTCTTATACCAGGGCCCATAAAGCCTATACAACCCAGTGAGGGGTCTGATGGGGAACAGAAGTTACTGTCTGGTTGGTCTAGAGTGGCCCTTTGCATGCAAGGGCAGAGCTTGACATCTTTTCTCTCAGAAGAGTGAGAGGATTTTTTAGGGCTCATGGTTTGAATGGCAGCCATCAGTTTTTGACTTCACTGGAGAATATTCAGAATCTTTTTGCCCATTCTCATCACATCATCACCTGAATGAGGGGCTTGCGCTGGCCCCTTTTAGCTGGTCCCCAGCCCCCGATTCAAGTCTCCATCCTGCTTTGTGTAATGCATCAGGAGACGCAGGTCTGTTGTGAAAGACAGATGTGGATTATATGAGAAATTATTTTAAATGCTATTTATTAGAGCTAATATTATGAAAATAGCACAGATAACCACACAGCCTTTCAGATTCTGGGAGCCTCGAGTGGTGCAAGACAGAACAGGACTCTGTTCCATGTGCAGCATGCCCTGCAGATCCAGGGAAGTTGTGGATGACCCATGCCCGGAAGTTTTTAAGACTGGGTTGGATGGAGCTCTGAGCAACCTGGTCTAGTGGAAGGTGTCCCTGTCCATGGCAGAGGAGTTGGAATTACACAATCTTTAAGATCCCTTCCAATACAAATCATTCTATGATTCTACAACTGCAGGGTTTCTCAGATTTTTTCTTTCAAGTTACTATAGGATTTTCTTAGAAGGAAACTACTCTGTTTGTCATTTTTGCAGTCAAAGAGAAAGGATTTTCCCACGAGAACTTCTTGCTGCACTGTAAGGGAAAGGCAAGGCCAGGCAGGTGGTGAGGGGGCCAGTACCCAACAGAGCTGCCCACAGGTTCCTGTGGCACAGCGCTCTGGCAGCAGCTGCCTTGCAGCCAGTTATGTGGGCAGCACAGCCAGGCCTGAGGACCACGCTGCCTGTGCCTGGGCAGACTCAGGCCAGCTGTGCTGTGGATCACTGACTCCTCGATGTACAATGGCCCTCCTCTCAGGATCACTACTCCTTGCTGTCCGCATCCCTCAGGCTGGGTGAAGCTGCAATGCTCAAATGCTATTGCCTGTATAAAACAATTTTCTTTCTCCCTTTTTTTTTTTTCTTTTTTTTCTTTTTTTTCTTTCAATCCACTGAGACCAGCCCCTCCACACAACCTCTTTCTTTCAACCCGCCTCGCCCTCTCCCTCACTGATTGCGTTTCAAGGCAGCACTAAGAGAGGCAGTGCCTTTTTTACAGGTGTTGGGTGACTTTTGCTCTCCTCTGTGTTTAGACAAAGCTGCAAGCACTCTGGCCTTCCAATGCAAACCCCAGAAGGACTCTTACAGCAGCAACATAGAGCTGCTCAGTAAACTGCAGATTAAGAGCCTAAATGCTGCCAGGCATTTGCCAAGGCCCTCTTATTCTTCATTAAAACAGGTGAAAACACTTCGGGCAGTAAGGAAGAGTGGACTCTATGATTGCTGAGTATCACTGCCTCGTAATACAGATGTTAACTGTTGCACTGTTTCCTTTTTCTAACCATTTTGTGATACTTAGAAGTGCCTCATAATAGCACTTCTAGCAGTTTGTCCTACTTATGAGGTTAACGACCAGTGAGATGGTAGGAAGTGATAAAAGTACAAGTATGTAAGAACAGCAGCACTGAATATCCTTCCTTTACCAGACGATGTGCAACCCTCCTCATACCTTTCCCACGAACTGCTTCAGAAAAGTTTGTAATGCAAACCTGCAAGACGTTCACACGGTAATGAATAAAGTCAGTTAAACTTCATGGTGTCTCTTATTTTTGTAGTTACTTACAAAGAAAACTCTTCTTTTTTTTTTTTTTTTTTTAATAGCACATCACACATAAGAATCACCAATTAAAGTGCAGCAGAAAAAAAAAGGAGGTAAATTGCAGAAAAAGTTTCTCTTCACAGAAGAGCTATTTTCAGGTATCAGCATCCAAGTTTTGCATCATAGACCGAAAAAATAAAACAATTTAATGTTTTACCATCAGACCTTGTACTCCGAACAAAACTGGTAACATTTTCCTACAGCAAGTTAAAAAGACTGTTAAAAAACTTTTTTTTAGGACTACATAGTTAACAGTGCACAGATACTTGACAGACATTTGTAGTAGAGGTTTGGTGAAAAGTCTAATGTAGACAGAAAAAAAAAGGAAAAAAAAAAAAATTTAAAAAATGCTATATTTAAACTCCCATCAACAAAAATATATAGCATATATATTTATATACCCAGCATATTTCTTGAAATTTAGAGGGCAAGTTCCAAAGTTAAAGAAGCAAAAATATCCAGGCATAAGGTTAAACACATACAGAATGTGTAAAATTTACAATTATTTTAATAAAAGCAACAAGTTGTCAGACATTCATCATGGACTTTGTGCATCATTGCACTGTTTTTTCTTCCCTTATTTATGCTCACTGTGGGGTACAGGGTAGTACCATCTATTAATCAAGATTTTTTTTCGACCTCCAAAGAGTGGAGGGATATAAAGGAATGTAGTAAGCATTCTGAGTTCAAAACTAGAGAGTAATGGGTCAGGAGGGATTATTTGGGTAATGCTGGGCAGTTCTAAGATACTGCTGTCATTAAAGCACAATACACACAGTTTTTCAAAGAATTCAAAAAAGAAGCTTACTAACTTCTTCACATTAATTAAATTATGCAGGTCTGCCTGCATATCTTCAGAAGTATTTATACATTTTTTATTACAAATGCACAGTGCTGTGTGTTACAACAATTTACAATCCAGAGAGTGAAATATGGAAAACTCCTGGAAAGTCTCCACCAGATCCTGCAATCAGGGCATTTCCAGGATTGTCAAAGAAACAAATGAAAACCGTCCTGATTTCCATCAGCCTAAAGAAGCCGATGTCAGTCTCACAGTTGGGTGCTTCTCTGGCTATTACACTTCCACCCTGTCATCAGGATGAGATTGTTAAAAAGTGAAGTTCTCTCTATGTCTGTATTAGCAGTTTCACTAAGGCTAGAATTTGCTTTTATAGAAGCTTCACTACCTATTATGACAACTAAAAATATTTTAATAAAACCACTTAAAGACAGATTAAAAAGCATAAGTTTTTTTCAGGCCACTTGTGGAAATTAACTTCTTAGCCTGCTGATTTGCTGTCACAGCTTCTCCCATGGTTAATAAAGGGCTAACAAGTCCTTTCTCTCAGAGAATAATTGTATGTGCTATTGCTGGTTATGCCTTTATCTTTAAGATAAATGTTTCCCCATTTATTTTAAAGAGAAAAGAGGAGACACTAAAAAAGGAAAGAAAGAAAGAAAGAGAAAGAAAGAAAGAAAGAAAGAAAGAAAGAAAGAAAGAAAGAAAGAAGAAAGAAAGAAAAAGAAAAAGAAAGAAAGAAAAAGAAAAAGAAAGAAAGAAAAAGAAAAAGAAAGAAAGAAAAAGAAAAAGAAAGAAAGAAAAAGAAAGAAAGAAAGAAAAGAAAAATAAAGCAAGAAAGCAAGCAGTCAGCCTTTTTGCTGCAATCCCTTCTCCTCAATGTGTTTGCCAAAGTTTCCAAGTGATGCATTTCATGGTGACATGTCACATGTTGTGTCAGTCATACTGTATTACACTAGCAGACGTGACTGACAAAGCCCAAAGTGACAGCACAATACAACACATCATCGAGGAAATTAGAAAAAAAAATGTTTCCCCAAAGTATAATGAAAAGAACGCTTTTAAAGATTCCTGCTAATTGTTCTCTCTTTGCCTGCTAAATTCTGTAGGACTGGTGAGCCTTTTGTGAATCAGGCACAGGAAACACTCTAGTTTTATTTGAGTCTGAGTGTCTGGGAAGTGGATAAAGCTATGAATATGTTAGTCAGGGTGGAGGTTAGAACTTTATGAAACTGTGTTTCACACAGTTCTGTTTGTGGCTGGCCTGACACACAGAGGTGAGTTGCATATTCTCCTACAATTTGGCCATATTTCATCTTTTTTCTCTTGCCATTTCATGAAAGATGGGCTGTCCTAAGGTACTCTGGACAGATGTGCTCTCCCACTGTCCTAGATTTAAGCTGCCCAAATGCAGTGTATTGTAGCCTGGCCTCTGTTTTGTTCCACACTGCGAAATAGCTGCTCAGCTTTTGCACAGCTGTGAGCACAGGAAAAGTGAGCCTGTACTTTTGTTCTGTTATCTCGGTTAAATTCATCTCTGTGACCAAAACTTTGCTCCTTTTGTCTCACTTAAGAGACATGCTTAGTTACAACCTAAAATAGGCCTGTAACAAAGACCTGAGTTAGTTAATTTAAGTATTTCTGGTAGAAGACTGTTGAATTTTTCTAAGCCAGATCACATTGTAGAAATTGTATTTGTGGTCAATAGAATATTTTGTTATTCTGCCACCTCTGAGACAGGGGGTGGGTAACATTCACCAGTCCCTGTACTATTTTGGCACTGCTCCAGACACATACCCTTGCCTAGGACTGACTACCTGACTGTTGTAGCATATGCAGACAAGGAGGAACACAAGTCAGGGCAATGTTAATCAAAAGATGACATCTCTCTCAAGAAAAGTCCAAGTTGGAAATGATGTAGCTAAGCAGGAGCAAAAGAAGAATGGACACTTTTCCACTTGATTGAAGTCTGATTATTGTTGACAGAGATTAAACCTTAATTTAACAGGGTTAATTTAAATTGACAAATGTGACCTTTAAACTGAAATAACAGGGGTCTTTGGCTGAATACAATCAGTTAAAGTAACACCATTTAAGTTGGATCTTATACTCTAATGTATTTCTATTATGTAATAAATTACTGCATAAACTGAATTCTCATAACTACTCTAGGACACAGCTAGACCACACTAAATGCAAGTGAATGAGATATTTGCTCAAGATGTAGTTGTGTCTAAGTCCATATCCATATTTAAAAGCCAACATAATGTACATGGCTCAGCTGAGCTGACACACATTAACACGTTAAGCTAAGATTACTTAACCATATTTCTGAGGTTTCAATAGAAGTATTTTTGTGTATGAAGGCTTGATTTACATAATATCTAAGCCAAGTAAATTACACCAATAGGGTTTACTGGAGAGCAATGTAGTAGATCATGTCAATGAGAATTTCAGATGGTCAGGTCTTGAACTCTTACAAAAGATAATATGGTTCCAAATGTAACCTGCAGTCAAACTTGGTCCATAATGTATGTACAAAAATTACTTTACCTTACTTTTATATTTGTTTGAACTCCTTGTTGCTTTGTGTTGCTCCTTGCTGCTTTCTGTTGTATTAGACTCTTAGAGTATGATTTATTTTAGCTACTGGGATTTTATAGGGCAGGCAAAGCACAGAGGATTTAGGAGGCTGTAGAAAATGCTCAGCCATTTTCCAAATCAGCCAGGAATAAAACATAATGCCTGAAAGTTCCTTCTGTTTTAGCATCATCTTCTGCTGATTTACTGAGCTGAGGCAATGGACCTAACAGTTTTACATAGGTGTTATGATCCCTTTAGACACATCTACTAAACTTTTTGATGCACATTGAAAGCAACGGGTGGGACACTGAAGGATTAAGATGTAACAGTCAGCTGCCTGAAATTGATGTGGGCAGATGCCCTGTCTTAATTCTACATGCCCTACTTAATCTATGTGAATATGTGAAAAGCCATTCTTCCAATTCTTGCTGAAAGTCACTCTTGCTCAGGTTTCACTGAGAAAAATTGTCATTGATGACTTTGCTTGCAAATGTCTGCCCCAAAGTTTTATGTTAGAGGTGTGTCTTATTATGAAAATATATTGTCCTCTGGTTTGTAACAGGAACTAATAAGCACCGGATATAGCACATGCTTCTTAAGCAAGACAGGTTCTTTTTTGGCATACACAGCCTCTGCCTTCCATCAGTGTCTTAAACACAGAGAGTTTGCAGTCTTTCATTTATTGTGCTGGACGAAGCCCACACAAGCTAAAGTACCAGTGAAGTTGTTAAGAGGTGCATGAATTCAGGGGGAAAAAGGGGAGAGGAGAAAAGAAAAGCTGCTTCAGAAGACCTTTTCTTTCAAGTAGTCCCCGTTCCTTGTCAAAAGCTTTTGGATGTATGGCCTGTTCCAAAATCTTTTCGTAGATTTTGCATACAAATTCTGCAGAGAGCAGAGGGAGAGAGGAGGGTCAACACAGCAGGGCCTAAGATGTTAGGATGAATCTAAAGTTCCATTGAAACATTTTGCCCGTCTAAAATAGGATTTTTATTTTTTCAAACTACAGAGGAATAGATGGATATTAAAAAAAAATACCTACTGCTTCCTTTTTCTTGTCGCTCTCTGCTAACAACCTGCATGGCCGTAGGTTGAGATGTGACAGATAATTAGTGTTGGGCAGACTTCAAAATGTTTGCAATGTGGGCCCAAAAAGTTTGCATGTTCACGCAAACTTCTTTGGTCTAGAAAAAGGGTTGACAGACAAGCTTTATTCTTAGGAGGTTCTTGCCACCACCCAATTGTCAAAGAGTCTGAAATGTTGTAAGAATAAAGTGCTGTGTGATGTTTCTGTAATTAGGCTTTTCAGTTTTGTTTGGATTGGGGTCATGCACATCAGTACAGCTCTAATGACGTCAGCTCAGGATCTGCCTCATAAAATTCAAAGGGAAGTTAAAATAAGTCAGCATCAATGTGGTTCAGTCCTTTTTTGTCTTCAAGGAGTGATCACTCTAATTTGGGTTTAGTTTGAGATTTCAGCTGCTTGGGCTGATCATAGAACACGCACAAAATTAAATGCCTTGATCCAACTACCTCACAACTTCAGTAAAGTGCTAATCTAAATCTATATCACCTGAGCCATATTGGCCACATTGGCCATTGGCAACCATGGATTTATCCATATCACATGACTGTGCAAATGTTCACTATGACTGGTTTTTCAGTTTTTGTTTGCTCGCTAACCATTCCAGGTTTTGCTTTACATAATTTCTGCAATCCAAAAAATAATTAATTTAAAAAGAAATTCCTTCCTTCATCTTATACTATATTCTGAATGGCATAACTATGATTTCACGTTGACTGAGAACCTAACTTGTTCTCCCAGCTGCTGGGTTGTTTGGGAACACCACTGAGGAAAACTGCTGGGGATCCCCTGGAGGAAGCATGTAGCACCCACTCTTAGCCACTTGAAGAGAGGATAAACTCTAGACCATGAGCATCTTAACTGAGGGTGATGGATGTGCATTGCAGACAGTTATGAACACCATGAAAACAGAGGAAGATGTGAGATTAGTGAAGGTCTGAGGTAGAGTAAGGGTTTCAAATTTGAAATAAAATCCTCTGCAACCATTAGGAATAATGACAGCAAAGGACACCTTTCTCCCTTGACATGACAACAGTGCTGCAAACGTATCTGTAGCCTCAAAGCCCAGCTCTACTGGAACATGAAGAAGGGGTACAAACAAACATTTCTAAAGCATGCTGGCAGACTGCTGGCAGGGAATGCCACCTTGGTCTTTCTGCCGACTGTCCTCCTACTTGAGCACGTGAGTGCAGAACTGAGAGCATCACAATGGCCACAGTGAGGCTAAATCTGACTGGAAATCAAGAAAGTCTAAGTTTGTCTTGATTCCACATTACTTTCTGGAATTTGGCTCAACTGAATGCACCTATGTGATACTGGGACTGATTTCAAATTTGTGGCTGTTTTATTGTCTGATTTTGCTTTCCCTTCTGAAAGCTATCCTTGCTTTAGCTGCTAATGCTCTTGCTTGGTGACAGCACAGCCACAAGGGAAGGCTACCTGGTTTGCTATCAAAATGTAACACAAAAATTTTTACCTTCATTATATGTGTTATATAATGGGGTAGAAGTTTCATCTGGGTAGGGTTCAGTTTAAATATACTTTAAAGTGGTCTTTAAAAGGAACTAACTCCACTGTGTAGCACTATTATAACACCAGGGAGCCCTCATTTTCTGACCACTCTGCTCGATGGATGTGAATGTTCAGGTCAGTATTCACAGAAAGCCAAATTCAGGGCTTTGAAAAGAAGCTGTGATATCTTTAGTTTATTATTTAATCAGTGAGCCAGTCTCAGGCTTGGTTTTATACTCATGACTGACTGTTGAAAGCCTAAAAGATAATGTTCAGGGATAGTAGAAAGGGAAGCAGGCTGTCATTTCTCCTATGCATTCCCCTGACCCACCACATGCTCAGACAAGGATGAGATAGGCTTATCTGCATTTTGATTCTATTCAGTAGTCATTGTCTCTGAAAATGTGCAAATAAAATAATGAAGACCATGATAAAATAGAGCAGGAAAAATATCTCTCTATTTAAAGCAGCTGTTTGGGTGCCAGCTGCTTAGTAACAAATACATCTTTAATGAAATCAAACAATCCGGCAGGATTTATTGATTGCTAACAATTGTTTTAAATACAGTCTGGTAGGCTGGGCTGTTTGCATCCTTTTTTGTCCAATTAGTTCAGTTGGTTTGAATTAGACATACTTTGCTATTATCTTAAAAAATACAGCTCACTAGACAGTGCATTATTTTCCTCCAGAATAAAATGTGGGAGAGATGCACAGAATGAAAGATTTTTGACACTATTCCAGCTGTTTAGAGGAAGGCAGCAGCGTGCCTTGTCAAGCTCTTTCACCTCAGCAGCTTCAGTTCAAATCCATCCTGAGATCTTGAATGAAGAGGATGTGGCATTCACTCCTTGGAGCCTGTTGAACAGTGTGAAGAACAAGAACTCCTGTGTTTTTGTGGCACTTCAGAGCCAATTTCTGCAAGAACGATAAGAGAGTCCTGCAGAAACTTAAATCTTAGGGCTGCCCTCTATCTGCCTGTAGTTCTACTATTGCTAACATCGAGGGGAAAAAATCCGCAGTATTGCAAGCTGATAGACCACACGGCAGAAGAAGTCCTTTCAGCCCTTTTTTCTATGAACTTGGGAAAATCTGCCATTGACTTCAAGATTGAAGAAGTTCTATGCCCAGACAAAGCTCTGGTTTTTCACAAAATTACAAATCAATCATCAGTCATACCAGTACTAGTCGGAAATCCCTAAGCACCAAGTTATTTTCAGTACGCCTGCACAGCCACTAAAGTATTCATTGTGGGCCTGATCCTTAATGATCCTGATCCTACAGGGCTTTTAGATTCAGTAAAGACTGTCTCTGATTTCTTAAGAATTTTTGTTATGAAAAAATGGAAGACTCAGATCCAGACATGCATGCTGAATGCAGCAGAACTACATGCATTCATTGCTGCTGATTTCAGCTCTTTTTTCTCTGCTTCAGTGAGCGTGAGAAATATTGTTCTAAGTGTTGAATACACCTCACATAACCACAGTAACAAGCTAAGATAACCATTCAAAAGCACATGCAGATAAGAAAACAAATGGAATAGATAATTGACTAAAAACACTAATGTGTTTTCTTGAATGATGTGTTTAGACAAACAAGTGCTGGCATATGATATATTGAGACTAAACAGTAGTTTGAAACTGTAGATGCTCAGGCCCCACACTGTGGGGTAACGCTATCAAAATGTTCACAGACAAATGGCTTTGTTTTGCTCTTACAACAACTATCCACAGAAGCAGACCTGATGGCATTATAGCTATTCCAGTGCATAAGAACTGCTGATACCAAGTGTGCAGAATGGGGCTCACGTATACAAACTGAATGGTCCACATGAAACATACTGGCTTATCTGAGATTTGCAATCCTCTCAGAGTGCATTGTGCTTAATTCTGCACCCCTATATTACATTATCCTTTGATCCATATGTGAGGATGGAAACAGCTCATACTATATGCCAGAGAGCACCGTGACCCTGCATCACCAAAAAAACTTGTAGTACCTTCATATCCAACTCCAGATCTGAACCCTTTGCTGTAGATCCATGTATTAATCTGCCTGAGTAGTCAAATATAGAAGTTCTTTTCTTCATGAAACACACAAATCCCTGCTTCTTCCAGGAATTTTTTCCTAACAGATAGCATGGCTCACGTTTTTATATCTGTTCTTAAATGAGTGGCAATCTGTTCACTACTGTACTACTGGTGAGGGTGTTGTGGTAGGGTGTGATCGCTATATGGGCCATTAGGGTGCACCCAGGCCTATCACCACTGCAGTGAGGTTGGAACAGTGGGACAACCTGATATTCCTCCACCTATTGCTCCTCAACAAAGTTTCAGCATGTCTTCCAGCAGATTAGCTGTGGTGAGAAAGCAGCAATTTACCAGGTACAGTTTTTGCTTAGCAGTTAGCTGACACTGCAAATCAGAAAGACCACTAAAACCACCAGCCTAGGTCAGCACCTGATAAAAAGTCATTTGCTATTGGTTTTGATATGCTTTTTAGAGGCTGTGCAGACCAGAAAATCATCTATTAAAATATATGCTTCCAGTAAGGAAAGTCTTTTTTCACAACATGACCTGATATTCACAAGGAAGAATAGCTTTCCATGGGTTGCAGATGTTCCTATTTTTGTCTGGGCCTTCTCTTTCTTTCAGACCTAGTATCCACTGAAAGATGCCCAACAGATGTTGCTTTTTCAAAGATGTATTCTTGTCCTGGCTTCCAATTTATATGGAATTAGTGGCTGCTATGAGATCAGCTAGCATGTCACTGCATGGTGGCAGGAACCTCTCAGAAGGTGAGGGTGCCCAGGAGTGAGTGAAAAACTTTTTGACCATCTCCCATGATTGCTCAATATCATAACCGTAAGAGGAAACCTTTGAAGCTAGTGCTTGATAGAGCTGAATTTTATATTCCAGCAGTATAATTTCAATTGTTGAGTGACTTATAAGAATACAAACACGTTGTGGTGTACATTCACTGGTACTTCATCTCCATTCAGTGGCAGGTCATTTGATAGATCTTCAGAAGCAGTTACAACTACAGAAGAGGCCACGAATGAGTGTTTTGGCCTCCTTGAGCCAGGTGCTGTATACACACTTAGTTTTAGGCAAACATTGAGTTCCAGTTTTTACACGAGATAGATAAAAGTTGGGGTGGAAAACAAAGGCAAAAGAAGACTAAACTTCTTTGCAGACTTGTACATGGAAGGCATGTAAACTCTTTTGAGTCTCAGAACTAGTAGCTCAAAGGCACCTCTGAGGATCAGCGCTAAATTTTATACAACATCTTATATTCGGTTGTTGCCTTATCATTAATGCCAAGATATAACCCTGTAGATAACAAAAGTCTTCTCTAACCTGTTTAGAATAGCTGGAACACTGTCATTATGAAGACACTTCAGAATCGAAGGATGCAGCAAAAGTAAGGCTTTCATTATTTGAAAGACTGATTGGAATGATTGATTTAAGATTTCAAATTTCCTTAGTACAGAAATATATAGTAGTGGCCACAGACTTAAATATCTTACAGTAATACAATTTTTATTCCATAACCCAAGGAACTGAACTACAGTTGAGTCCCTGCTGTGCTATATGTTAGATATAAACATATTCTTACTCCTACACAAGCCAAAATCAGAAATTTCGTTTCCATTCTACCAATCTATTTGAAAATTAATGCAAATTAAAGTCTTTGCTGATTTGCAGGCAGTACATTTGTCACCTCCTCTCCAGCTGAATGGAGAAAGCAGCTAATCTGATCTTTTGCAAACCAGCTGCATCTTGGTAGCACTCATCTTTTGTGAAGAGAAACCAAATAGCAAAGTCAGGTAAAAGCCTAGGAAATGGCTCAAATACATGGAAAATCCAGTGACAGAAGCAGTCTGATAAAGTGCATGCTTCTGTAACTTACACAACATAGCTCCTCCTAAAGAAGAAACTCAGATAGATTAAAAAAAAAAATTCCCTAAAGATGCCTGTTTCTCTCAATTGACACTAAAAGGTACATAAAAGGTACATGGGTAACTGGCTCAGGTGTCTACACTGCAGATCTTTAAAGATAGATGAGATCAACCCCATGAGACATGGCCTGTCTCAGGCCACAGCAGAGCTCTCTGGTGGGATAAGGACAGAGACAGATCTGTAGCTCAACTTCTCACCAGGAACCATGAGATTGTCCATCCCTGCTTTTAGGAACATAATTTTATATTATCTCCATCACCTGGAGAAAGGGCTAAACTGAACTCTTATTTGCTTGTCTTTAACCGTAGGGATCCTGACTTCCTTTTCATGAGAGACAAGTCCAGAAGCACCTCCAGCTTTCTCCTTTCCCCTTTCCTGGATGTTTCCTTCTGTGCTAATTTGAAAAACAGTGATGAAAAGAGAAGATTGACCTGGAGAAAGGTAAATGCTTTTAGAAGTTCTTTTGACACCAGAGTCACAAAGAGATTTTCTATATTGAGAGTGTGTGGGGATAGATTCTAATCAGAGAGGTTTCCCATTCCTTAAATGTATGACTCAGAGTGAAGCCATCGTATATTAAAAATGTTTTTTGTCACTTTCAGAATAGATTGGTGGGAAATTCCCTGCTCCAGATTTCCTACATTATTTTTTTCTTAATTCTCAGCATTGGTCATTTCCCCCAAGCACATTTGTTTCACAGAGTCACAGAGTGGAAAGAACCTCTAAAGATATCCACTTCCAACCCTCCATCTATGGTCACAGACATTTTGCACTCGGATCAGATTGCTCAAAACCCTGTCCAGCCTGAATGTTTTCCTCGTCTTGCGCTGAGATGCTCTTATAATTTCCATAGCACAAAATTCTCCCAAAAGCTGACTAATATGGAAGTCAGGAGGCTCCAGAAAAATGGAAATTGAAAAGTCCTCCATTGCCTTTGTGACACTTAGATCAAGAGGACTTTGAATGGTATATTTTTATATTCCTTTCTTCAGTTTTAATGAGATATCTAGAAACTGCTGTACCAACTTTTTTTGCCATATCCCATCAGTGCAGTGGACATGTATCCCAGTGTTTATTACTATTTTTTATCAATCTAAAATTAATTAAAAGAACTGATGAATAGTTTCAGGTGGATAGACTCACAGCACTCTGGCCCAGGCTGGAGGATTTAAATCTTTCCTATCTTTACTCTTTTTGGTTTTTTATTTTCAACATGTGATATGAAAAGAAAAGAAGCAAGCATGTTTCATTTTACGTGTTCAGGCATGTAACAGCTAGTCATGCACATGAGATTTGGCATCTATAAAACCAGATGTCTCTGTAAAAATCAGGTCCAAGTATTTTATCCAAATTCTTATGAAATTATCTCGGTTTGTCTACTTAAGGACACTTAGCATTGCAAATTTA
The DNA here is from genome assembly GCF_000691975.1 of Corvus brachyrhynchos. Taxonomy (NCBI): domain Eukaryota; kingdom Metazoa; phylum Chordata; class Aves; order Passeriformes; family Corvidae; genus Corvus; species Corvus brachyrhynchos. Next base: position 7,324,789 of record NW_008237222.1, read on the forward strand.
CAGGAGTAAAATTCAGTCTGGCTTCAAAACCTTGCAATGTAATTAACTGAGACTTTATAAAAAAAACATAATTTGCAAGCCAGCACACTATTAACATATTAATACTCTGACCCTTTCTGTGTGAAGCTCATGAATTCAGTTGTGCTACATCTATAGGATGCTGTGACAGAAGTAGAAAAGTGAGGTAATGTAGCTCAATTACACCAATCAAAAGGTTGCTGTGTTCAAAGACAAGGATTAGTGTTAATAATTTTTCTCCAGGGAAGAAAATGCTCGATCCAGGTTCCTTTAGGGCCTGTAGATCCTTGTCAGGATGCAGAAAGGAAAGAACTCACATAACTAGGTCATTTAAGCTCCTTTTGTTAGGCAAGAATGGCCTATGAGATAAAATATTAGGAAAGGCTTTCCTCCATAATTGTTATTTTATTATCATTGGTTACATTTACTAGGCTTGTATAAATACATTGGTAAATAGATATTGCTTAAACCTTTAAAAAATGTCATTAAAAACACAGATGCATTCTTCAGTATTGGTTCAAGACTCTCAAATAACATTTATTATTATACAATGGAATAATAGTTACAGACTGCATAAAATGCACAGGTATTATTGCATTTCTTTTTGTGTATGCTATTTTTAAATTGTTTGCCATGTTGCAGTAACATAATGTACCTGAAACTGCGACAATACATCTTATACATACTATTCACATTTGAAATGGAAATAAATATATCTGCAGTGAGTTTATAGGAAGTTTACCTCCCTTTTTCATCATTATAATAATTTTCTTACAGCAAAGAGAGTTGCAAGCAGAATATGAGATACATGTGTAGAACTTGCAGCTCCAGCAGATGAACAGCTTCTGTAAGTTAGATGTCACTGATGAGTTTTAGGGAGGCTAATAAAGAGCAAAATCAGAGGGGAATGCATCCAAGCCTGATTAAGCTTAATCGGGCTGCTGTCAAAGATAGTAAAGGCTCTTGTCAGTGCCCCTCTAGCTCCTGCCACAAGCCCAGGAGAGTGATACCCTCATTTTTCCACCTCCAAATATTTTTTCCCATCTGGTCTCATTAAAAAATTTACTGATACTATTGTGATGGTTTTGATGTTTTTCACTGGAAGCTCTGTCTTTATATAAGGCAAGTATTTGAATTAGGGTAAAATATGGTGGTAGATAATGGAAGCAGGAAGGTGGAGGTACCGTCTGTTAAGCCTATTTATATTCTGATATATTATTAACACTTGTCGTGGATTTCTTTGAAATTTCAGGACTGAAATTCAGTCCCTGATAAGTCAATGACAAAACTGTTTCTGTGTCGCTAAGATCTTTCTCTGATAACAAGTCACAGGGAGGGGAGTGCAAGGCAGATTCCTGTGCTTTTGTGTTCACTGTGTGCCTGGTAATTCTTAACTTCAGTTAGATAGTGCTGGGTTGCATTATAACCTTGCCACATGTAAATATTTCCATTCTTTGGTGTACCGCCATTTTCGGTTATTTTGAATTCTTCAGGTGAATACAGTGGCCTCTGTATTCTGACTTTGAAAGGTATTGCCAAAATATATGCTGTACTGTTTCCCCATTATCAGCACACAATTGTCTGGGAAGGAATTTTTTGTGCACTAGTATATGGATATAGGTAAAATAAATAATTCATGCAAAACATACAGTGCATATTGTGTTTTTCTCGTTATTACAGGAATATGTTATTAACATGCTTAGGCTTCTGTAGGGGTTTCATTTTTCATGTCTTTTCTACATACTTCTCGTTTCCTTGTCCTTATGAAGTTCCTAGCATCTAAATAAATTATGTCACATTGAAATGTTTTATGGGAATTAGAGCCATAAAAATTAGGTCTTTTGGGGTATGGGTTTAAATGACTTCCTGGCTTCTTAGGTGTGTGATTTTTCTCTCATTCACAATAGATTTGTGTTGTTAACAAGGTAGAAAGAAGAGCGATATTTTTGTTTAAAGAGTAAGAATTGTGGGTTTTTTTCTCTTACACAAAATAAACAAAGTCAATATCTTCAAATGCTGTCAAATTTTATGCATTATAAAATGTTCTTGTTTAATTCCCATGTTTGATTAAATAAAATTGCTTGTTTTCCTATTTTAACTTATTTTTAATCCCAATGCAATAGTATTTCTAGATGACAGCTAACAGCAGTGGTCAAAAAAGAATTTTCCTACTTTATTGTAATGTATCATTATAATTTTTAGGTGACACTTCCTCACATTAGAAATGTTTCCAAGAATTTGTCTCCCATGAATTCTCATTTCCTACAAGAGATATGTAACATCAAGTAATTTACAAGAGCTCTAACAATGGTTTATCTTTCCACAAAGTATTGTGTCACTATTGATTTATACCAATGAAAAGGGGAGAGAATTCAAGTAATACTAATTCCTTATATGAAGCAATGTGTGGAAATATTCGAAAGAAGAGTGCAGAAATGTGAAAATTATATTGGCAATATTTTTTTTTCTCTCTCTGAGTTTTCAGTGGATTTTGCTCCATTTTAGAGTTCTGCAGCTCAGTTTTCAAAAGAGCAAATTTCAGAGATTATTAGCTGATATAGATGTTATGGTGTTTGTATTTATTAGTATACTAAGTGTCTTAAATCTCTGACTTAATGTATTTCAGTTCCTCAGAATCAGAGCTTGCAGGTACATAGATTTGCCTAGCTAGATTTAAATCTTATTTAGTCTTGGTCTTTATGCAGCTCTAGGCAAGGTATCAGGTCTGATTTGCTTCTTGATGCAGACCTCTGTCACTAATTTCTGGTATGAAAGGAAGCCAGGAGACTTGATCAAATGGCTACACTTGTCATTTTAAAAATAATAAAGTAAAAAAAGAAACCTCAGACTTCAGGAAAAAGGGTGATCATTTTGACAATTAGAAATATCTCACAAACTATGGTCACTTGCAGTTTTATTTTCCAGTCTTATCAAGTGACATTCATCTAACCAAATATGGTCTAAAATGTGTTTCTGAGTTAATCAATATAAGCTTCCTTAATAGTCAACAGAATGAAAGAGGTATTTTTCTGAGCAGTGTATCTCATTAAAAGGTAGACCTCTGAAATAAGTCCAGTGACTCATGCCTTAAAAGTTCTTATAAGTCTCTGCTGATGAAATGGACTCTAGACTGACTAGCTTAGAGATAAATATCTATTCTCTTCATGCCTGATGCTGGGTGAGATGAATCCTGCACTCTTCATCTACCCACAAGAGTTACGAACTTTTTGACTTATAAAAATGTGCTGACATATCCTGCTCTATTTTAAGCATATTTAAGAAACTGAGTGATGTTTCTCTAGGTCTGTAAAAAACTATTAATAGACATCAGCAAAGAGGGGTGGTTTATGTTTAGTTTCATCAGCACAGATTCATTTTGTGCTTGAAGCAGTTTTGAGCGCTTCTGTTCGAGGCTACACAATGAGGTCATGAGAAGGGGAGAAAGCAAACCCTGAATCCATTTCCCCTTGTGCATTTTGAATAGGGTGTAAAATTGTGCTAATATAATTCCAATAAAATCAATAATTTTTAGTATTCACAACCTAAGAAACAATTTTGCCATTTGCCTCCATGTAACACTGCATCTCTCAGCTTATTACCAGCAGTGTGCAAAAGACACAGATGCAAACTTATCAAAGACTAACCAAGACAGGATATCTCTGATCCCTTGATTCCCTTAGGGGAACTCCTTCCACTTAATGCTGTGCAAGCTAGTTATTTTCTCAAGCTCTCTGGAGGCTTCTGAAATTTATTTCCAAAGGTGTCTATTCATAATGTGTTGCTTTTTTTATACTGTTTTGCATTGATTTATAAAGTGGAATTTATGCTTTTTTTAAAAATTTGTGTGCATGAGATATTTCTTTCCTCTTAACATTCCCCTACTGCAAGATAACTGCTTATGAGGGGTGAAAGATGCACTCATTTTTCAAGTTTTCCACTGTTTCTCATGGAGGATAAATGTGTGCTGACTCACTTATTTAGCAGAAAATTCAGTTTAAAATCTTCTGATTTCTGCAGTATATAACCATACCTCCATCTCAAAGGAAATCTAGTTTCAAGAGAGCTTTTTTCAGACATTAGTTTCACAGAAGCATAGTTTTCAAGTATGCTAACTCTTATTGATTAAAAAAACTCAGAGCCACCTAGTAGTACATCAATGGCTAAGCCAATAAAAACAAATAGCATTGTAACTGATCACACACGTAGGCAGATTCTCAATGGGTGTATATCATCTTCGGTTCATTAACCTCAATGAAGCTAAATGGATTTTACATCAGCCCTAGATCTAACTTTAATGTGTGAATCTGTAAAAAAAAAAAGAAAAAAAAAAAGAAACATTTATTGAGAGATCAGAATTTGTAACATTTTTAATGCCTGTTTTGCAGAGGCCAAGTACTGCTGTGTGAAGGAATTCTGCCATTACTAAAATATTTCTGACACTTCCTGACACCCTAAATTCTTCAGGAGAAGAAAAAGAAGAAAAGGTACTCTTCACTCTTCTTACCAGAGTTCCATGGATTTGTCTTTGTTTTGGTTTAAAGTTCTTTGAGGGCTTGTGAATGTTGCTAGGCAAACAGTTCTTGAGACTGAAATGATGTTTTGATGTATCAGAGAATAGTAACTACACAGGGTGTGAATTCTGAAAACAACAGCCACAAAATAAGGGGTGAAGCCAGTATAAAATCTGGGCTGTAAATTATTATAAGGGAAATAGAGATTGATCCTTCAATTGTCCTGCTAGACACCTCAATGCCTTGCTTCACCACTGAGCCCTTGTCAAATCTCTGGATTATTTTAGAAGCATAGGCTCTACCCAAATCTCATTGCTATTTCTGTTGACAAAAGCATTATGGACAGTCTAGGTTTGGAGGTGATATAGTTTGGCACACCTCCACTAAAATCAGCTATTCGTAGTGAGCAGCTGACCTTGTATTTATTTCTTTCTTTATAGTGATACATCACAGAGACAGGCATCCCAATATGTTACTTCTTACAATGTCTTTTCTCTAGAAAATGTGACTGCTTAAAACTTCAGCCATGATATTTTGGTGTTGAAGGTGAAATAAAAGAATAAATGATTATTCCAACAAAACCAAATGAAAGCAACATACAAACAGACTTTGAACTGGAGAAGTAAATCTTGTTACTTAGATGAAACTTTAAGAGCCCTTCAAATTATTCATAAAATAACATTGTGATGAGTCAGACACAGATCAAAATAAACTCAGAAAAGTATTGCGTAATAATTTTTGAAAATGTTCCTTATATTTCCTGGCCTTAGTTAAATTATCATTGACACAAACAACTATATAAATTAGGGGGGATATTGTCTTCTTTTGTAGCTAGTGTACTCAGGAAAAAATAATGTATTTAATCTTTAGCTTCACAGGTGGTTAATACTGGGACAATATTTCTGTGACGAGACTGCCTTTAGTAGTGTGTCCCCCAGTCTGTATTTTATACTTGTGATATTATTAGTGTAGTTTCTGTATCTGTGTATTGAATATATCAGAGTATATGCAAGCAAAGTCAATGTAGATGGTGTTAATAAAGTCAGGCACAAGGTGCTTGCATATGCGACGTACTCGCTGGGTAATGTTTCAACACTCATGTTTCATATTAGTGGCCAAGGCAATAAACTTGACACAAATCTCGTTTGTTCTTTATATCTACTCACACTAATGATTGAAAAATACTGCAGTTAATAACTTTATGCATTTTCTGCTTGTTTTTATTTATGTGAAGTGAGGTTTAAGACTTATCTGTCAGACAGGAAATGTTCTTTTCTGATTCTGGGTACCTCTAAAATTGAGATAAAATTGATCAAGTCCAGAACCTGTCTTGACATGGTAATATAGTAAATTAGATGTAAAGTAGAATAATTGGGTGACTTAGAAACGCAAACAATTTCTGCTAATCATGTGCCTTGATATCCCTCCTGTATCCTGTACTATATGATATTCCAATGCCTAGACATTTTAGAGATCCTTTTCCAGGGAGCTTGTTAACAAGTATGCCGTTCAGATTAAACAGGGGAATATTCAGACCTGTGCTCTGGCACTATTTAATTTATGTAGAGAGATACAAATATTGTAAGCTGGGCCTGTTTTTCCAGGCCCAGTGGTGGGGTAGTTTCAGAAAAACTAGGAAGAGCGCACTTTCTCGTGGGTCCAAGATGATTAGCTAAAGGTGAGAGCTGTAGGATGGAGAAAGCTGCGTTTCAAGGAATATACACCCTTTCTGCCCACTGGATACACACTGGAGATCTCAATGGCTCCTTCTGGTCAGCCTGTGCTTCCAAGGTCTTAGGAACAAGGACAAGCAGTGATGATTGCAGAGTGAGTCTGACATATTTTCAGGTGAAAAAACTTCTCAATTTAAAATAGCCTGAGAAAGGCTGGATGGCCCAATGGGAGATCCCCAGCAGCCCATACGACAGTTTTTACAAGTTAAGCTATATGAGGGGCTCTTTTGCAGTTGGGAAAATTTACCAAGGTCACCATCTCTCTTGCATGATGGGCAGTACCAGTTTATTTCCAGGAAACTACATGAAGTCTTGCTGTAGAAAACATTTTGCTGCTTTAATTTTCTGATTATTTATTATTGCATTTTGTTCAGGGGTGGCATTAGGAGATGACTCAGGAGTGTGCTAAAGCCATATGGTCTTGTGTTTGTGTTTGAGGACAGGTACTCATGGGATCCCCTGCTCTTCTACTACTGAGAATGAAGAATGTGCACTGTGAGCACTTAAGTGTCCTGGTCAGCTACATCAGCCCTTGCAGCATCTGTGAAAATCTAGGAGAGTTTCTATACTTTCATTACAAGGTTAAATTGTAAAAGTTCCAGGAAGACAACAGAGCTGAACCATAGAAAGGACTGAACAGAGACTTCTTCACTTTCCATACCATTTTCCTAACACTGAAAGTCACATATTTTGATATAACATTATATTGCTTTATCCACATGAAAAAAGAAATACCGTGTAGATTGATATGAGGTGAAAAGCATGTATAGCTGTGCACTGAGAATAACAGTTGACTGCAATTAAATTATGACATATGAACAGTCACTCCAGAGAATACTGGGGGATAAATGGCAGAGGATGGCCAAGGACTAATCACATTTTCTTCAAAAGGTGTGACATTAAAGAGTCCCACATTAAAGAGTCTTTAACACCATGCTATGATGTTATTAACTCAGGTGAGTGTCAGTGAATAACAGCAGTTTAGAGGGCTTTCCTTTGGCTTTCTCTAATACAACAGCTGACCAGACCTATTTGATTAAGGAAACTGGCAAGAGTTGATCCTTAGTAAGATGAATCTTGGAGAAAAATATGTCACAGAAAAGAATATAAAATACCCCATGTAGACCATTGTGAGAAACTCTATTCTACTTATATTTTGCATTTTGTCTTATGTTTACTTACCAATATGTTGGTGTGTCCACCACATAAGGATCATTTCAGATTGCCTTTTTCCTGTTAGCATCAAAACTAGGCAAAAACCCCCCAAAAGCCACAAACCACCACCACCAAAAAACAAAACCAACAATACAAGATGTTTTCTCCAGCCTCTAGTTTACCTCACTTGCAGAAATGAAGGTGCTAAACCCATAGCAAAAGTCCTCCTCCCACTGTAGACTCAAATTTGAACAAGTATGATGAAGAGTCTTCCCTATTTCTGAGTCATTGTCAGATGAGGCCTACTGAATGAAGTACAGGAATGAACTGTATGAGATCTAGACTGCTATCAATATGTGTGGAGTTTTCAGGTCCACAGCTTTCAATTCTCTTTTCTACCTGCAATCCACCTTAGGTTTTAGCACCCTTCCTGGAGGATGCAAAAAAGGAAAAAAAAAGAGGGAGGCAGTTTTCTGTATGAGTGGTTTCTGTTAGCACCTGTTTGCACTGCTATTCACTTGCAACAGTGGAGGGCAAGTGTGAATTGGAGCCTCATCTGGATTTCTCAAGATGACCTGGAGGAAAAGGCTGTGAAGAAGTTGCAGTAGTTGCAATGTCTGAAATGCAGAACACCAGAAAAAGAAAATGAAAAAGATTTGCTCTGTAGCATGAAATCTAGCTGCTCTGTGCCACAGTGCATAATACAAGCATAAAAATCTTATTAGAAACAAATGAAGTCTAAAATATGTACAGAAATGAAGTCTAAAATATATATGGCTGAAGAACCCTGGGCATTTGGGGAAGCAAACAGTACTCTAGTTCTTGATTTAGGTTGTATTCAGATTTGTCTGCAGATTTTTCCTTTTTTTTTTTTTTTTTTTTTCCA
>NW_008237222.1:7333209-7369785 GCF_000691975.1 Corvus brachyrhynchos
TTCTTTTTTTTTTTTTTTTTTTGTCCAAATATTCTTCTGTGGCATTTTGTTTGTTTGTTAAAGCTTAGTGAATATGGACAATTTGTTCTCTTTCCTGCTTACTTACAGAATGGAGGACCTGCCCCAGCAAAAATCTTTTATCTTTCATGTCATCAAAGTACTGAGCAAATCATTCTCCCCCAACACAGAAATTTCCACTCCACCTTTCAATTTCAAGATATCTGGAAATCCTGCCCTGCTGGCAAGTTAGGAAGGGTAAGCATAGATTACATAAAAATTTCCAGTAGGAAGTTTTACTAAAATCATGTTTAACTCCTTGCCTCATGTCTGACACCAGTCTCAGATTCTTGAAAAAGGACTTAGCAAGGGGCAAAAAGCACAGCCAAAGCAATTCTGCTTGAATGAATTATAGGTGCCAAAGCTTTTTCTCCCATCCTAAGATCCTGATCAGTCCAAGTACTTGTCTACATTGAAAGTACACAAGTGCATTCACACACTTACACATATCAAATGTGTTACTGGATGAAATTGCCATCCAACAGAGACCAGAACTATAAAGATCTGGACTGAGAAGCAACCTGGGAATCTATAGACCTCCCCTCTACAGACTGAGCAGGAAGACCAGATGTTTTCAGCCTCAGTGGCCCTCCCCCTTCAGCAAGGGTGGGGTCTCTGCAGCAGGGCGAAGAGTTGACTGTGGGGAAATGGTAGGAGAAGCTGCTTAATGCAGGGACAAGCTGGCCAGTGTTTTTGGAAGTCTTTCAGTGTGAGCCATGTCTGTGCCTGTCAATGAAAAAATAACTGCAACTTTTTAAAGGATGACTAACCAAAACTGAGTATCTAAAAACTACTTAAAAATTTAACTTTAATGAGCAGTTTAAAAATGTATCTTTATGATACTAAAACTAATATACATGTTATTTAAGGGAAAAAATTATAAGATGATGTTCTTTATATTTATGCTGTCACTCATGCTTTGACTCTGATCACTTATCTGGATAATTAAGCAGTATCACTGAGGAACCAGATACCAGAAATCTGATATTAATCCACCTCTCTTAATAGTAACGCAAAGCCACTGGGGTGGAAAGCAGCCTAGTCTTCCTAATCCCCTTTTACCAACATTTCGGCATCAGCATATCTCATTTATTTTCAAAAGTGGTTCAAGACACACTATCACTGGCTTAAGTCTAATTTAGGCTTTAAATCAAAATATATTAAGAAATGCAAAAATTGTCAAGATTACCAAGATTTCTTGAGGGAATGATTCACAACCAGCTCATGTCCCTCTGACAGGAACTGGGGACAGCTAAATGATTGTTGCATGTCTGCATTGCTTTAAGGTACAACACTTTCCTTTGAATTAAAAGAAGGCAGGATTACAGTGGAGTCCTTGAGATCCCACTGCCATACTTATCAGGTGTATGTTAATGATAGTCTGAGCAACTTCTGCAGACATTAATTCACCTGCCAGTACTGAAAAGTCCAAGGCTATTCTGTTCTCTCCCTTGCGTGCATGTGTCAGTGTTTATGTGAGCCTTGTTGTCCCCTTCAGTGCTTCTCAGAGTATTTTTGGGTTCAGATTCAGGACTGTCCTAAAGCCCTCATTAGTCACTGATGAACCCATTATCCCCTTGTGCATTTTGAGGTGGCTTGACTTGAACCCAGCATGAACACAATTTGACATGCACCACAGCAGTAATGGTGGTGGGCAATTGTCGGAATAGGAAAGCTGCATGCCTGTCCCTTCCCTGCCTCCTCAATGCAAACCAACCTGGAACAGACAAGCAACACACACCCAGACTGAACATCATCCTCAGGTTGTGCTCATGGTGCAAAAAAATGGGTTTTTTTTGCTTGATGACATCAGTTTAGGCTCTGCTCTTGGCTTGTGGTGTGAGGCAGGTCCAGCTGTCAAATTTTCTATGGCAACCTTGTCCATTCAGCTCTAGTCTCAAGTGGCTGGAGTTGGTGCTGGGCAGTTGCTTCTAAAGGCTGACTAACTACAGATATTGGTGTGTTTGAATCATGAATGGCAACTTTGATTTTACAGTTATCTGACTGCAGATAACTGTAAAATTATGTGTATCTGTGTACTGTTTACTGTCACATCATTGCATTAGGTACTGCTGACATCCCCCTGTGCATATTGAAGCTGCAATACTTTGAACTCATAGCTGAAAAACTAAATATATTATGACAAAAGCAATAGAAACCAAGCTTAGCCATCTACTTTACCCCCAAGGTGATGCCTTCTAGTTCCTAAGGGCCTTAAGGAGGAGCTGAGAAGACATACAAGTCCATTAACCTTACCTACTATTTACAAAGTTTTCAAAGACAGTGTCATGGGGATAGAGTCCATGTATAGTCATAGTAGAAGTATAAGGCATTTCACCTTGTTTTTGTGGCTCTGTCATCACAGACAGACACATTTCAGCACAGGAGCCTTAAGGAGACTGCTGTTTTCCCATATATATTTTATTAAGTGTTAGTTCCACCAAACACTGTACAGATGGGGGAATCTATCACTTTATAAAATAATTAGTCTGCTATTTCCATGACAAGAAGAAACAGCAGCATGTAGGCAGCAAACTGAGGTGCTGCTTTTACCTTCCTCTTCATTTTTGTATTTTTACCAAAACAGGAAAATATTTTTACAGGATAGGCCAATAGTGCCACTGGAATTGAATCAGAGCATCCTTAATTAATATGTCAGAATATGAGAAATGATGAAAATATGTATAATTAAATTCTTCCACTAAAAACAGGATTATAATATGTGACTAAAATAGATCAGGGCATTTTTGTGTGTGTGCTTTTTATTTTTTTTTCCCTGATATTTTTATTTTAATTGAAAGAAATATGGGTTCTGGTATCTTTGCATTGTATCTTGATTAGCTATTACGTGCCTGGCTAAGAGATGGGTCACCCCAAAAATTACACACTATTTGTGAAAATGAAAAGAATTTTCCCAGTTCTATGAGTACAGTGTTATTTTCAGGCTAATATACAGTAGTAATAGCTTGGCACTGTGGCAACCTACATTGTCGATAATAAGAAGCTGTTTGAGACAGGTGCTTGAAAGAGCAAACTTCTTACATAAATTAAATACCTATTTTCAACTACATGGCTCCAATTTTCAAAGGCGGTGAGTGATTCTGGGTATTCTAGTTTTCCAGGGCTCAAAATCAGACATATGCAGAGGGTCTGATTTTCTAATTTTCAGTGTTTATGGAAGATCCAACTTCATTAAAATGTCTGAGCGCCTCTTTTCTTCCCCTGTCACTCAGGAGTTCAATCAAATAGGTCAGTTTGGATGCTAGGTCACACCTATGCAGTGAGCAACCTCACAGACTATTTTACATTAGAGATTTTTTACTCTGTTAATCTCTTCTTCTTGTGCATGTGTTGTAACTTTTTTAGTTTAAGGGAAATATTTTAAACTGAAAATTTCTTTTTGTCTCTACTTTATGGAAGATTTTCAAACACTTATGTGGAAATTAATTACAGACTAAAACTGAGGTAAAAATATGTGGACATGCAACTGATCTGTATGAAACAAACAAGAGACCTTCCTCAAAAAATCCCATCTGCTATTGAATCCAATAAAATATTATTTATTCAATTATTTTGTATATCAGTCATATAAATCTCCCACTTCTTTCACTATTTTTCTTAGCAAAAGTTGTCACTCTACATCCCACTCATATCCTCAAAAGATTTCAAAATCCTCAACCCAGCCTGGATACCAGCATTATAAGGGGAAATGTCCAGATGCATCCAGTGGCAAAAGAAAACCCATAAACCACATATAATGAAGAAGTAATTGTAGGAAATTGAGTTTTCTGTTCTTGTGCTTTCCTAGCATTCAGCTCTTCAAAGAGATAGCAAATATTCTATTGGTTAACATTTAACCCAAACTAATAGGTCCAATCTCACATACTCAAATAAATCATAATGTCTTTTCAATTAGTTTGCACTTTTGCTCGCTGCTGTCCTGAATAATTAGGAAAACAATTCACATTTCGCTAGGAGATGATATGAAGTGTTATTGCTGTGATAATTACCAAGCTGCAGTTCAGTTTCCCTGGCTCCCACCAGGTCAGCAGGGCACAAAAGAGGACACCATGAGAGCATTAATGAGCTCTCATTGAAGATGTTAAAAAGCTTGTATTGATCTGTTTGTCCAAGAAGGAGATATTTAAGCCTTTCTGCTGAGGGCAGGAGAGACAGAGATTCATATCACAAAGCCTTTTATCCAACCCCTTCTGTTTCTGGCTTCAATATTGCCCAGTCTCAGCATGTCTGGTTCTGGAGGTCATACTTTTAAACTTTCACAACATTTTTTTTTCTTTTTCTCTTTCTTCTTTTTTGTTAAAAAAAAAAAAAGGAAAGAGAGATAATATATAGTGTACACTTAACCTTTACTACAGAGATCCCTTTACACAGCTAGCTATTTCTGAGAACAAGCTGCAGTGTAGTAAGATCTCCCTTCTCACTATATACCACTAACACACATCTCAATTAAATTAAGGACACTCCAGACAATGCAAAGTCTGACTCAGTGCAAAATTTTGTTCATATTTTGAAAGTGGATCAAATCAAATCACTTTTGGTGGAGGTCAATCAGACTTTTTTTCCATCACTGCCTTTTTGTGAACTTCTGCACTTGCTATTTCTGGCTGGAAACGGAAGTGGAAGAACTGTAAGGCTATGAAATCACTGGTTCTTGTGGTATCTTCAGAGGAGATTTCTTTCTGCAGGCAGGGGAGGCAAATCTTGTCCTGCTTTCAACTCTCTACATTGTTATGATATATTGCAGCTGTAAACTAGTTCTGGGTATACTTTACTATTCATCAATTTTGTCTGCTCTCTTTTAAATGCCACAATGAGCTGTCAGTGAGCATTCACAGCCTGTCTGGGATAGAGTATGGGGGAAAAATTAATGTAACTGTTAAAGCTGTATTTTCTTTGTTTATATTTGTCACTTGAACCAGCTGTTGTCTGGTTCAGCAAGGTTATATCTCTCTTTTCACTACATCTTATTCACATTCATCTTGGTATGAGCAACTCAGTGAGGCCACTTGTGCGGGTCTATTGTAAATGCTTACTGAAGAGACACGTTGGGATCTTTCACGGATATTGTTAAGGAGGTGTTCAAGATGTGCTTCTTTCTTAACATACAGCAAAGGCCATTATAGCTGAAAATATCTCAGTGTTAGTTTTAAGCATCTAGATCAATGCATGATAGGAGCCTGACAGAAAGGCTGGTAAGAAAGAACTTCCCAGGATGTCAGACAAAGGCACTTAATGTTGTAGTTAGGGTATAAGATCGGAGCTGTGTCCTTCCTGACTTGCTATTTTCTTCAGTCTTAAGTAACTTGAATACCATGGCCAGTTCTAAGATGTATTTTTTCTGCAACAGATTTCATAGTCTTCTACTGCAGAATGAATGAACATACAAATCACACTCCCAGCAGCTTGATGTAGTATTCTCCACTTCAGGGATGGAGCTAGCAAGAGATTGTGTGCATCTCTGCCACATTTGGAGACCACTTAATAAAGATATTAGAGAAAGATTCAGAAACAAATAAAATTGGACATGGATAGGAAGTAATGACCCTTGAGTGACAACTGAGGTTATGTGGATGAATATTAAATGTGAAGGGTCTGAATTATTCATTGAAGGTTCAAGGTAAAAGGGTTAACCTGATAACATACTCTTACTGACACCTCACTCAGGGTAGAAATCCCAGTTCTGTGATGCTTTTCAAACTTGGAGTCCCTCTGTGCATAAGGAGAGCTGCTGGTGATCTTGCTCCTTCCTACTATGGCTAATTCCTAGGGGACAAAGGTCATCTTGCGAGTGCTGGTAACTTTGGCACGAGCTGTGCCACCACAGTAATATACAGCTCTGTGCTGTCATGGAGGCAGGCTGGGGGCAGGTTGGAAAATGTATCACGAGTAGTGTGGCCAGTAGGATCAGGGAAAGGTTTGTATCTCTATACTTGGCATAGGTGAGGCTGACCTTGAGTACTGTGTTGATTTCTGGGCCTTTCACTAGAAGAAAGGAATTGAGGTGCTGGAGCATGAGTAGGGAAGGGCAGTGGGGCTGGTGAAGGGTCTAGAGTGTCATATAAGGAGCATCTGAGGGAGTTGCGGGTGTTTAGACTGGAGAAAAGGAGGCTTGGGGGGACATTATCACTCTCTACAACTACCTGAAATGAGGGTGTAGCAAGGTGGGGATCGGTCTCTTCTCCCAGTAAGCCAGTGACAGGACAAGAGGACATAGCTGCAAGCTGCACCAGAGGAGGTTCAGGCTGGACATCAGGACAAGTTTCTTCATGGAAAGGGTTGTTAAACACTGGAATGTACTGCCCAGAGAGGTGATGGAGTCACCATCCCTGGAGCTGTTCAAGTGATGAGTAAGCTGGACACTTAGTGCCATGGTCTATCCGACAAGGTGGTAATCAGCTGAAGGTTGGACTCAATGATCTCAGGCGTCTTTTCCAGCCTAGATGAGTCTGTGATTCTGTGAAGCTAATAGGCTCCTGGACCTCCAGCTGCTATGATACGTGTCCACACTGCCTGGCACTATGCATGTCCTCTGCTCACCTGTGTGGCATGACATTCCCCCATTGTCCATCCTACTCCATTTAAAATGATGTGACATCAGAGGGAGATGAAATAATTTCCAGCCCTTTCTGCTCTGTCTATGCTGTTTCTGGGAGGACCTCATGCATGGTAGGATAAAGACCATGGAGTCCTGTGTGGTCAGCTAACCTGATGTCCCCTGAAAACAAGCCAGGTAGGCATAAGGTTGTGGGAGCATTCAGGAGGATGTCTGATCTGGGAAACAAACACAGAAATGTCAAGACTAGAACATTATAAAATAAAAGGGGGATTTGCAGTGGTTTCACTGACAGCACCCTACCAAAAACCAGAGATTGCAAGGGACAGAGATGTCAAATGAGACTGGAGTTTGAGAGGTGACTAGAAAGTTCCTCCTCACATTTCTGCTCCTTCTGTTTAAAAGTATTTCTTTCGAATAGGTATGAGCAAAAGAAGTCGAGGAGAATGGTTTGAAAGATCAGTTTCTGGCCATTTGGCTAGACATTGAACAAAGACTCTCTACTCACAGACACTTCACAGCTGAGTGAAAAATGGGAATGGTGACCTAAGTGGAGGTCATTTAGGCACAGGATTGCTAAAATCACACCTCTCACTTCTGCCCCATTAATTTTGGCTACATCAAACAAAAAACTTGCGTCTGCATTCCGAATGTGGCTCCTGAACCTCGTTGATCCCATTCTCTGTGAGCTGGAATGAGTAAGCATTGCTGCCAGTAAGCAAAAGTAATTGCAATGTTCAGTACTACATTCTGGAAGTATAAAAAAAATCAGACTGAAGCAGGAACCCACTTCTTATTATGTTACAACATTAAGGTAAATACACCTTGACCAGGAAATACACACAGGAGAAAAAAAAAAAAAAACAGTAAAGAAGAGGAGCAGAGGAGAAGTGGAAGGAGTAGAAGGCAGAACGTGGAGTTAACCAGCAGAAAAGGTTTATTAATGCATAACTCCTTCACAGAAAAGAAAGTTTGAGCAACTAAAATGGTTGTTTCTGTAGAAAAAGCTTTTCTTCAACACACAAAAAAATAAATATCAACATAGAAAAATGTCTCTTTTTTTGTAGCTTGCACCACTATCAGCACAAGTGAGAGATCAGTTTCAGCAAGAGCAAAGTCACTCTGGGAAGATGAATAATTCCAGAGGGATCTAGTTCTCCAGATTTTACACTTTTAAATTATTGTAATATGATTTAATCAAGACCTGTGCAGAACTTTGAAATTCTCCTAGTTCTCTGATATTTTCTGTTTCTTCAAGAATATCTAGACAGCTGGTACCTTGCTGCAAGAGCCTTTGGGAAAGGTAACATAGCTTCAGGAAGAAGCTGAGGCAAACACAGACTGCTTCTGAATAAAAGCATCCACACAGGAGTCTGACACATTAAACTAATGTGCTCTTACTTAAGCCTTTTAGAGATTTACTTTAACTTTCTTGGCAATCTCTTAACAAGAAGAGAGTAGGATCTGCACCAACACGGAGAAGAACTGAAATGTACTGCTCCAATTCTAGCTTTCACTTTCATCATCACAGTTTTAAATTTCTGACTGAAACAAGGAGGTCTGATCAAAAGTACATTCCTGTTAAGTGGGGAAGGTCAGACATCTCTGATGGTTCAGTGGACATATTAAGTGATTCTTACTAAGTTACTGCACGAAGTTACACCCTCCTGTAGGAGTCTTGGAAAGTAGAGATCTCAGAGCTATTAAGAACTGGGAGAAAAAAATCATGGACATGGAGAAATAAATGAAAAATAAAGGAAATCTGAGCTGTGCTGGAAGAAGATAGTGAAAATATGCTTAGGTTCTACATAATGAGTGTGCTATAATCTGGTAGATGCACAGAGAGACACTGACCTTAGAGACCTGTACAGATAAACATGTACTGTGGGAAAGTTAATCAAATTAACTGATCTTTAACCCAGCAATGTCAAACTTTTCTTCTGACTTCAGTTTTCAGCCTCCTATTAACAGTTATTTATAAAAAAAAAAAGGAAAGGGTAAAGTCAACTGTGGAAAGAATTGCAGCAGTGGCAGAAAACCCTTAGTCCCCTCAGTTTTAATGTCTGTCTACCAGACTGGTTTTCACATGACACCTCTCTATAAATGAATCCTTCTGTACACTTAGATCATCAAACAGACCAAGAAGACTGCAAGGTGCCTGACACGCTTTTCTCAGATTCAAATTAAAACACTGACTTGAGATTTTATTTTAAATAGTGCCCTACTTGCTTATTTTGCTGAAATCAGATGGTTGGGAACTTGCAAGCTATACACATTCTAGCTTAATGCAAATTGTACATTTTTATCATAAAGGTTAACAGAGAGGCAGGCATTTCTGATTCTAAGTTCTCATTTAAGTTTGAAATTAAAAGACTTCCCATTCTCCTCCACTTTGCAGGAACTACACACAGCACCACCTCTATTCCTCAAGCTGCAAAATTAGTACTTCAGGGAATTGGGCTCTCTGCCTGACACTAATCAGTGAGTGTTTGGGTTTAACCATCCTTTCAAAGGACGATTCTTGCAACTGTAGCAGCCTAGGTTGTACTTGACAGCTCTCCTTCTGCAAAACAGCAGCAGACAAATCCACAAGACCAAGTACTGTTTAGTATCCCTTATTAGTTGAATAAGAACAATTCTCTGTTTTGGCACAAAGAGCAAAAATATTCATTTAAACCTGATTACTGTTTGCTTAGTGGAAGGCTGTTTGGGGCACTTTAAATAAGGTCTGTCCCATTACATGCTGCCTGCCAAAACTGTAATTAGCCCCTGTATATAAAAAAAAAAAAAAAAGGAAAAAAACAGGCTCCTTTTTTTATTTTTTCATTTCTTTCAGTAACTTTCTTCCTATAAAACAGCTGCTATCCTTTCCAGTCATCAACTTCAGACAACTTCCTGCAAAGGCAAAAATGTTGGGACTGCATGACTCAGAGGAACTGGAAAGAAAAAAGACAGCTATAGTGAATTTCCATCCAAATAGCTATTAGCACATTGCTACTATCAGTTATTAAAATCACAGCATGCAATATTTAACTTGCTCCTAAAATTTGAAAACATGAGAAAATTAGAAGGGGAAGAACTACAAGAGGTCTGAGTATCCTCTTAGTCTAAAGCTACCATCATGGAACTCGTGCCTTGACCAAAGCTAGCTCCTGCTAATCTCCCATTCACTGTAATCTAGAAAATAAGGCCATAAAGACAGACTGAAAAGCATCAAACCATGTGTTGCTTGCATTGGAAATAGGAAAATGTTTAAATAAAAGAAGAAATTAATTAATTGAGTGAAAATACAGTCAGAATCAGGTAGTCGAACACTGATCATGTGTTGTATTTTAAATTTTCACTTTTTCCTGTTCAGTGACTTTTAACAAAAAAACAAAGTGATAAGAAGTATTTTAAAACACACAGATCTGGGCTTTAAAATCAGTCATCTCAGGATTCAACCACTGAACAATTTTTTTCTGTGACTTTGCATGATTTGCAGTGATTATCCTTTGACTGTTGAGTGAGAATGGTGCTGTGTTTCGGGGGGTATTTTTATCTTTTCAGACTTCTAAAGTGGAGTTGGTTAGGATTTCTTCAATATTCTCCTCTTTGCTATCTCCCAAAATACTGACTGCCCAAAAAAAGATTTATCTCCTTTGGGACAGAATTTTTGGGAGGAAGATTTCATAGAGATGCCCTACAATAATCTGTAACTCAGTGGTCATTCACTGAAGTGGAAGAGACTTAGATTAAAATCAGCACACCATATCAGGCTCTAAGAAGATCCGAATGTGAATCTTCAGTATCCCACGTGAGTTCTGTAATGGAAGAATATGCTGGACTGTGGGGAGCATGTAAAGGAGTGTGGTAGTCACAGTGTGCTCTTATTCTTCCTTTCTTTTGATGAACAATATCTAGAAATTTTGGCTCAATCTGATGCAGATGTTTTTAACAGATATTTTTTCATAAATAACCTTCTTTCTACCATTCCCTACCTTCCTTTGGCGGTTTGGGTTGTGTCTTCTAAGATTATTTATGTTTGGCACACACACATTTCATTTAATCCACAAAAGTGTAAAAGGAAAAAAAATAAATGACCTTTGCTTCGTCAGTGCCCAAGAGTCTCAAGTGCTAACAGGTCCACTAAAATAATAAACATGCCACTAAAATAATTGTAGCATAATTGAGGTCAGAAGCCAGTCCTCTATATGTAAAAAAAGGAATAACTTTGACTATTCCAGGGTGTGTGGGGAACACAATTTCATTTGCAATTGCAAGGTTATCAGGAGATCCTCAATCAAAATATGTTGTAAAGTATAAAGGGAAAATACACAAAGTCTTTCCACGGACCTGAACAGAACATGTTTAGATACCTGATGGCATGTTTTCACTGCAAAGGACCCAGTATGTGTATATGTTACTTTAAGACAACATTTCCTCTCTTATTAGGGCCAGTGATCTCAGGAATACCATTTCCTCTGTGCCACATGGTGCACGGATATTGCGGTTTCTAGTATTTGTTGTAATCGGGTGTCTGATTCAATTGTTTGGCTATCTTTGGAGGGTGAATGTGATAAAGAGTGGGACCATAACCCAATCTTAAAAGCAATGGGAAATAAAGAACAGGCCCTGTTATAATATATTTTTGGACAGCTTTGGATGACTTTTTCATAGAAAACTATCCTCCTAACCTCCACTCCTCTTCTATTAGTGCAGACATGCTATGGGTGATACTGGGGGTGTCTGTATCTACTGAGGTGTAAAGAGCACAAGAGCCAGTGTAGAAACACTAACTCATCTGGTCCTCTCCCATGCCTGTCTGCAGCCCAGCTCTACCTCTGACTCAAAGCATCTCGTCCCTACTCAGGAGAAACTCATGTCTGGCCAGGTCTCCTGGACCACATCGATGAAATGTTATTGCCACCTGGATGCTCAGTGCTTCCCTTCCATGTCAGTGTGTGATATGTCTTCTGGATACCTCTGGCCTTGAGCAGAGATTTCACCCAACACTCAGCAAGCAATGGCTGAGTCCAAGTTATGAAGCAAGGAGAGCTTCCCCGCCATCGCCACCTGCGCTCACTGATGCTCCCTTTGTGCACCTGACCTGCTTTTGGCTGGAGGGTAGAGAACACAGTGAAGGAAAAGCTGGATGTATGCTGTACTGGTCCTAAATTTCTATGTTGGAAATTTACACACAATGATCCTGATTGGTCCACTTGGGACCAACTATTACAAATGTTGCAGAGAGGGTTTCCATGCTGTGAGAGACTGAAGTACTAATGGTTAATCACTCAAAACAATCTCCCATTTTTGGAGTTGGCAGGATGCTTTGCTGAAGCCGGGTTTGCACCCCCTGAAGGAGAAGAGGTGAGTTTTAGGGTGTGTGGTGGTAAAGCCTCTGGTCTGCGTAAGACAGAGGGGGTGAACACCTACCACCAAAGGCTACAAGCTGGGGTTTGAGCCAGATTAGAGGCAGATCTTGAAGGTGGGGCAGTGCTTTTTATCACACCACTTGTCCTCCCTTACACCCCTTCCCCATCCCCAGGAAGGTCACATTCACACGGAACATTCACTTTCACACATAGGCCTGAGGGTATTCATCCCTTCTGATGGGGTATCAGTGTCATTTCACTCTAATCCACCCCAAGGGATATTTTAACAAGAACCTGGGTTACCCTCACCTTCAGGGGTAGTTCCTGACATGTGCACACATGTTTAATGAGTCAAGGACATGATGTATTGAACACAGACCATCTACACTATGCTCATGTTCAGGCAGCCATCAGCAGGGAGTTTTCAAAGAGGAAAAAGAAAGACACCTACCAAAAAGAGGACATTACAGAGCCTCATGAAGAACAATTCCTTGGTTACAAAACATGGCAGCATCACATTCCTCTCTTATAGTTTCTCCAGCATGGTCTTGGCAAGCACTGATCAGTTTTCCTCTTTTTAAAGAATTAAAAAATCACCAGGTAAGATATGGTAAATACCAAGGGACAAACTTCTGATCTATTCACTTAAAAGACAGAAAAATAAAACAATTTTTGCTGTCCTCAGTTAAAAACGGGAAAAAAGAGAGGTGACAGGCATGTTCCCGATGAGGCATAAAAGGAGGCTTTCAGGCCAGTCAGAGGCTGGGTTCACACAATACTGTCAAGGTCCAAGATTTATTCTTGACAGCATTAGTGCCAAGACCACTATTTATGTTGCTTTAATCAGTCACACTTTTAAAATCACCTATGCTCAGCATTTATATCAATGAGGTGATAATATTGCTGTCAGGCACCAATATCGATAGTTGTGTCATAATCTAAACTCTTTTAATCTTCTCCTATGCTTGCATTAATGAATCTGCAAGCCAACAACTACTACTACAACAACAAAAAAAAATAAGGATGGTTCTGATTATGACAAGTGACCATGGAGGAGAAAAAAAAAACCAGCCCTTTTTTTTTCTCTTTGCAAACCGTTTTAATTTACCTTTAGCCTTCTCTTTTTCTGTCTGACTTTGAAGGCATTGTCAGCACATCCTACTGATTTTCTCACAGGCTACTTACATCTCTGAAAATATTTTTAGGGTCTATGAAAGTGTAAGGCAGGTAACCTCTTCCCTAAGTGGTTGGGGAGAGGGAGATAGGGAGGAAGAGAGAGAGAAAAAAGAAACCTTGGTCTAATTCTGGTATGGGGAGGCATCACTGTGCTTTTCCTTTGTCCTTTTTTCTTTTTTTTTTTTTCCTGAGCCCACCCTTACAGCTGTCAGCCCCAGTTCTTTTTCTATTGTAAATAAAGTCTTTCTTGGGTTATAGCTTTAAGCAATTTTTTTAATTAAAATTCAATTCAAATATGAAAGTCAAAGAAACTTTCAAAGCAAAATCTACAAACTGATTCACTCAAAGGGTCTGTTTTCATTGCCATAGTTACAGATTACTATAAAGAAACTCGAACCAGACCTTTGACACCCAGGAAGGTCAAAAGTCCTTTCTGCCTATGCTAGGACCCTTTTGACAACTTCCTGTATAATTTGACTGTTATTTGCGTGTCTGGTCACCGTCTGACCCTGAAGTCTGGAAAAAATTGAGAGGCAGCATATATCTCTCTTTCATAAGGACCTCAAAAAGGGCACTTTTAATTACATTTTGGTGAGAAACCTATGCATACAGGCTGTCTCAGGCAGCAGCTGGGGAAGGCCCCGGACTTGTAGGTTAAGGATCACTTTGCCTCATGCTACCGCAGTTCAGTGCATATGAGCTGCTCTGTGCTGTTATCTCCACAGCAAAAATGGATGTGTTTCACAGGTTACACAGATTTCAAACTTTACAGCACTTGCCCCAATGCTACAAGCTAAAATTGGAATTACACTGCTTGCCTTGAAATCTGTGCATTTCATATGCTTCCAATTTAAAGCCCATTGTGCTTATGGGGCCTTAGTGTGCCTGAGATATTTTAAAGTTGCAACCCTAGCTCTTCGTTATAACTAGCCATGACCTCACCCTGAAGGAAACCTAAATTGATAGACCAAAGGGATCCATGGCAATCTTGCCATGTTTTCACACTGGATATATGGGGTTTGGGGCACATTGCAAGGCAACACATCTTAGAAGCAGACAGCAGTTTAATGCAGCAAGATCAGGTACTGTCAGGGTGCTCCCCTTCCTCTTCTGCCCAGCACTGAGAACATCTGGTGAAAAAAATGGAAGACCCCAACACCTCAATCACAGCATGCTGTAGCTTTTCCTAAAAGGGTGATGTTACCTGTCCTACACTCTGCATCCTGAGATGGGACTTGTCAAAAGCAACCAAACAGTGGTCTATCATGCTCGACATGGTGCTTCCAAGGGCTGCTTGATGCCTTGGAAGTTACAGAAACATAAACAGTGGCAGTCCATGGGCTGCCTCTTCCCATATGCAGGCAGTGCTGTGCAAGCGGGGAGGAGAGCCAGGTACCCAGAGACAGGGTGAGTGCTGTGAAGGTAGCCATCCAAACAGCACAGACAACATGAGATGGTTCTTGCAGGGATGTGAAAAGTTTGGCACAAATAACGCCAGGTAGACACTCAAAATAGCTTCAAATTTGGGAACATGTTTGTACCACTCTGAGAAAAGTGATTTATTCTCTCATCCTGTGAAGACGCAGTGCTGACCCTTTTCTTTTTACCTCAAGAGGGCTGTTTATCACTGTATTTGAAGTTTTGGATCCTAAAGCCATGAAAGACATAACAGACAAACACGTTTTCATGAATAATGGCCTTTCCCATGCAATCCTCTGACCCCTTCAGTTTCCGTAGGGAGAGCTAGTTTTTGTGTCAGAAAGCTATGCAAATTGGATGCTGAGACTTGCCGTGTCAAGCCCCTAATGTGTCTCCTTATGGACAATATACATATCCATAGAGGAGAGGGGTGTTTAAACATGCAGCTACTGGACAAAAGGAACAGACTCATCTTCTGTTGCTGGCACTGACACATCAAGCACCCCTGAAAACATTGTGAGGGGCACGATAGATCAGTGGTTTGATTCCTTGTGTCAAATCCCATCTCAGGATGCAGATTGAAGAGAGGCAACATAGTCAGCCTTCTGCTTAAAAGATTGCTAAGGATAGAAAGATTTATGTGTGCATAAATTAAAGAGGGAGGGAAGTGGAGAAAAATTCCAAAATAGTGCTTCTGTTCACTAGTATTAGCTGCAAACCACTGTGCTTAAAACTGGTAAAATTACACAGGAAAGAAAAAAAAAAGAGCTGTGCTTTTATGTGTTATTTTTTCATTCAGTTAATGATGCACTTCAGTTCACTCAGAAATAGACATGCTTGAATCAATAAACAAGAACTAACTGAACACAGTCTATCCAAAAGGCACTGTCTATGCATCAGTCCTGTGCATGATGGCACAGAGAGCTCTACTTCTCAATGCTGGGCTGAGGAGTCCAGGACATTGCTGTTATTTATTGATACCTGACCTCCTTGGATCAATGGGGCTGCAGGCAGCTTTGCAAGGCGAGCAGCAGGAGCCAAGCCTTCAATTCCCCACAGCAGGGGTATGGCTGGACGAAACAGTGCCAGGATAGGCATCAGGCCCTCGCTTTGTGGGAAACATCATGGCATAATACAGGGCACAAGATGTTACAGGAGTCCCAGAAATCTGGCTATACTCTGAACGATGCGATAAAGACAGGACAAAGAGGGGAGGAATAGACTCATACTGAGGTACTTACTGCCTCAGCCAGGTGGGCTGAGATCATGGGGGTGTGCTTGTATAGGTAAAAGGTAGTGACATTTCTTTTGTGAAAGGTGGAAAGTTTTGGGGTTTGTTTCTTTTTTTTTATTTATTTTTTTTTTACACTTTGAATGGAATAAAACTATCAGAGCAACTTTTGAGTGCAGCCCAGAGGGAGTGCCCCTCTATCCAGACTATGTATTAGTGGGGACATGAAGATGTTTGTAGCTCTAATTCCCTCTCTGACCATTCCTTTGGGTGCAACTGGCCTCGAGCAAGAAGAAAAAGGAGAAAAATTAGAGAAATGTAAATAAGGAAGGTAACTTGCCATTTGTCACTTGAAAGTCCTTATTTCATGGCCTGTTCCCTGTTCTCCTGGAATTTTGTGTCATTATCTCCTGTTAAAAGGATTCAAATGACATTATTTGCATGGAAACTTGCATACAAATGATGTCGTCTGTGCCACAAAGTTGCATTACAATGAAGGGAATGATGACTGTGTCACATGTACGTGACATTCTTTGTGTCATTAAATTTAAAGTCAATGCTGGCAGTTATAAACCACTCACGTCTCAAGCAAATACATCACTTCTGATCTGAAATGAATATTTTAAAATGCCAACTCCAACTGCATCAAACAGCAATAACCTGCAATGTCATCTTAAAAAAAAGGAGGCACACACTCTAAACAAAGGTGGACTTATGGGATTGTATGATACACCACAAAGGAAAATATTTTAATAAGCTGTAGTAATTTCCAGGCAAAGAGAATTTGTTGCTTGATGGTTAGGTACTAGAAATGTTTCTAAAGTCCATTCAACATCATGTGTGTTTTTGGAACACTTATGCCCCTAGAAAGATTCAGGATTGTTAATTTTCAGGCAGAGTAGATGAATTAATTGTGCAGCATGTTCCACAGCACGGACCTCTCTGTATGTTGTTACCTTCCATTTCCTTGCTGCAGTCTGACACTGACAACAGGCCAAGCCTTTGAAAGATCTCCAAACTCTTCCAAAGAGTCAAGGGCAAATGATGACAGGGAAGGCTCAAGCAGTTATCACTGTCAAAATGAATGAGAAAAGAGGAGGGACAGTAGGTGGATTAGGAAAGGTTTCATACTACTGCGATGATCAGAGCCACACAGCAATGAGAGCCAGACAAGTAAGTACATAGACGGATCTGCTCTCTGATTGATGCATTGTTTGTGCAGGTCAGTGCAAGGTAAGGGATGGTCGCCGTGTTTTTGCAGGAGCAGTGGTAATTGTGCCCACAGTCGCCTGCACTGACCCTGCTGGTTCAGAGCCAGCTACTACCATTTTTCACTGATACAAAGAAGGGCTCTGCAACACTTCCTTTAGAAAGTTATTGTTTTAACAATAAAACATGCTGTGTAGTGCTCAAAAGGTTTAAAAAACTCTGTTAAATAGAGAAGATTGGTCATCTAAATACCTCAAAGGAGCTGTGTCTGGCTAAGCTGCTGTGCAATTTAACCTCTCCCTGCTCCCCCCTCCAGCCCCATGCACACTCACACACAAATACAGATCCCTCTGAAAGAAAAAAGTTTCTCTGAAGAGTGTGTCTGCACAGGCCCAGCAAGGGAACAAGCAGAGAGGAAAATCTCTGTGCATGGGTCACTTCTTTTCTCTTATTGATACCATTTCAAATCTAATTGAAACATTCTTTGGAGAAAGCTGTGCTACCCACCCCTTCAGCTTTGATATGGCTTTTTAATCAGAGGACATTGTTATTTCATAATGAACATGGAAAGCATTTGAAACATTTTCTAAATGGAGTGCATTACTTCTGACCGCAGCCAAAAGACCACATTAAAAGGAGTTCAGTGGAATTCACTCTTTACAATCTTCTGGGTTTGAAACATTCATGCACATGTGGAATATGCTGACGGGCCTACTCATTGCAAAGGTTTAAGCATTGAGCTGACTTAAAAACGGAACAAGTTCAGCTGCACTCACTGGTGAATCCCTGTCGTGCCCCAGGCATGCCACTGTTATGCCTGTCCCCAGGTGACAATGTGGGTGCTGCCATCCCATCAGGTTGAGCCTTGGCAGAGCTTGCACAGCTCTCATGGAAGCCAGATCAGAGTGAACACAGCAATCTGATCACAGCAGGGAGCTAAAGTGTGGCAACCATATTAACGCTCCATTGCCTGTCTCTTGGTTTAGGACCAGAGCGGTGGTTGAGGGGGACTCAGAGCTCACTGCCTGCCCTTTCCCCATTCCTCCAAGGCAGTGACTGATTTCACTCCCCACTGCCATCCTGCAAGCTGTCATGGTGCAAGTAAACCACACACAGGAAGAAGGGCAAGTTTGCTTTTTTGTTTGTTGCGCGCTGGGGATTGTAATTGAGCCCTTAATGTCTACCTCATTTTATATTTTAGGACGTATTTCTTTCTTGTAACAGCACAGAAGAAAAGATTAAAAGCAGGATATGACTGTAATGATGCATTGGGTCAAAGCCCTTTCATCCTTTTGCCCTAGTCTGTCTAACATTTTCTTAAATCCCATTCTACCCAGGTACATTCAATTACAAAAGTGACCAGAAATAAATCAAACTAAATTACATTTATATATATATATATGTAAAGAAAAACACTAACATAAACCACCGAATTCATTAGATTAAGATGACTGGATCTAAGACAGGCTGAAGCCCAAAGTAGGTGTATCAGCATTTTAGAGGAGTTCAATGCAATCTTAATTGCTTACTTTATACAAGCAGACTTTGGTGAGATACAGTGCCTGTGAAGTGACAGAAGAAATGTTTTGGCTGCTCTTTGATGTAGAGTTCAGCTGTTCTGGTTTGTAAATATAACAGAACGAGAGGATATTGTACTCAACCCACTTCAATCAAGCAAGACGCTGTGGCGTCTAAACTGCCGTTCTTCCATTGCTGAGGCTGCTGCTCAGAACAAAGACATAAAGAAAGTGAGAGAGGCAGAGGGAGAGAGGGTTGTAGAGAGAAAGAGGCTTCTGCATCTTTAATAATTAGCAAAGAACTGCAGTGTTTAGCCTGGAAATTATGATACATATGCTGTCCACTTGTTCAGGACCCCTGTATCGTGAGAACAAGCAAACATTCATCATCCACAGATGTCCGCCAGGCCCAGGTGACTGAAAATTCAATGCACAGGCTTCTCACAATGGGTCGAATGCTAATTGGGTGGCTTGGGGAGATTAGAGTAGCCCTGGAGCTATTCTCTATCTGCAAAAGTCTCACAGACAATAGGGAAGTCAACATTGTCTTTCTAAAGCTCTGCTTAACTGATGCTTATCAGAAAAATTAGGACAAGCAAATAAATAAAAAAAATACTGCCAGTTCCTCTCTGTTTTCCTTTCCTAGTTGTGAGATAGCTGGCTACTGCCTTTCCCTTTCCTTTCCTGCATGACTTCCTATAAATAGGAAATAAGAGAAGGGAGGGGAGATTGAGAGCAGGTGGGAGAAGAGAAATTGTATATGAACTATATCAGGAAATGAGAATGGGTGCTGAGAAGCATATTTAGCTTACTGAATACTTCAGAAATGGAAGTAGGTTTTCTCAGTGCACTGTCTAAAAAAAAAAAGGTGTTTATTTAAAGTTAAATGAGAATCAGGGCAGTTTCAGAGATGGGCTTGAAATCCATGAAAGTGGATTTTGCTCCTGTGTTTGCTTTTGTCTTGTGGGTCCTTAGAAAATCTTTGTTTCTGCAAGTGGGAAATGGGTCAGATTTTCCTGATCCAAGCTCTGCAGTGGTCTCTGAGCTCTATGGATGTATTTTCCCTTCCCCAGAACAAAGGGCTGCATCACTGGAGATCTACTGCTGTGTGGTGGGGTGCTGCAGACTTGGATTATTTCAAAAGACCGGTCAATTCTGACACATCTTCTGAAGTTTATTCCCTAATGCTAAATGCTTGACTTATAAAACTGCACTTGTCGGGATTGTGCAGACATGGACAGCATGTGGGACATAATATACACCTCAGCTAAGTCCTCTTTCTTTGACAGGGATTCGATAGGGCGAATCTACATTTCCATAAGTGGGCTAGCACGGTGGTGAATCGGGCTTGAGGAAATTACCATTAGTTTCACTGTGAGGGTACTGGTGTGTAATTATGAGATGAGTAAGGGTGTGCTGACTTTAGTCTTTTTTCATTCATCTTCAGCATGTGTTTAGGGAGAAGTCTGTGTGTGCTAAGCGAGGCTGTGAATTACTACCTTGCTATCGTGTGTTTATGAGGAAACTTTCAGCATGACTGAATGTGGGATAGCTTGTTCTACTTTCAAAGAAGAAGCATGAAGCACTTTTGCTCAAGCACCTTTGTCTTTCAGTGTGCAATATACTAAAGAGTGAAATATATAGTATATCTACTCAGTCATGTAGGTTTTTTCTTTATGGAGGCAAACCCTACCACTCGGTGTGGGTTTCACCCAAGTATCACCCAGGTTGAAACTTTGAATCTTAGCAAAGATGTCTTGAAACACTGATGAGGTTAGCTGAAAAGTCTGCCAGCATCAGCTAATCTTTTGTGGAATCTGGACCAGTTTCCAGCAAGAAAAACAGAAAAAAAGCCCAAATGGGGTGAATTCCCCTTGTCTTCAGGCTTCATTATGAAAGTTCTGCAGAGCTCGAGGAACTATGTATTTTATTATTCTCTCAAATCTGCCCTTTCTAAATCACCTTATTCTGATTTAACTGCAAAAGGCATTACTATTTTGGGTTCTTCCTATGTTAAAACTGAAGCAGTAAGCTAGGGACTTTCATAAGAGACCGTTCTGAAATGTCAACAGATGGCTTGCTAATCATGTTAAAAAAATACTCATTCCTTTTCTAAAATGGCATTTTTTTCAGTAAGTAAATCAGAAATGAATGTTTATGATATAAAACATATTACTCACAACGTCTTTTAATTATCATACTTAATCATCAAGGTCAGGATGATAATTGTTTCTAAAAATTAACACCTCATTTTTCTGAGATGCTTACCAAAATATACGGTCAGAAATATGAATTACTAGTCTGGAACCCAGTTAGGAAAACACATCTTCTGTTCACTAAACCAAATGTATACTTAAATACCATGAAGCCCTTTAAAACTAAATACCTATTTAAGGCACAGTCTAATTAGTCCACTTGCTGCCTAGTAAAAGCATACAGTACCATATGCCCTAGAATAGGGTGCCATGTGGGTGTTCAGCAATGACACATATTTGCAAGTACTTTATTATGAGATAACGCAGTGCCATTAATATATCTTAAACATGAATGTTTTTTTGTAACCTATTGGAGACAACTATGGTTGGCAGTTAACACAAACTACCATGATATCTTGGCAGCAACTGCACTTCGTTTGTAGAGGGATGAGCAATTCATACGGACCACCACCTTATATCATTCATGCTACTACACAGCAGCATTTTAAACATGTTCAGGCTGTTCAAGCCATATCTTCTGCCTAGAGACATGTTCTCGCTTGCTTGCTTGCTTGCTTGATTTCGTTCCTTTTTCTTCTTGGTCCCAGACCAGTCCTGTTCTAGAGGTTGCTTTGAAGCGATAATATTATAAAGAGCAGGGTTCAATGCAATTCTTTCTTTTCCTCAATGAAATCCTTTTTTAGTATCTCCAAACAGCAAATTACATATAGACTAAGGTTCTGAGATCCCTTGCTTTTAAATCTAGGAGGGAAATTATGACTATCTTGCTTTGTGGCTATCCAAATAAGGTTCTTTGGTCCTCTTAGTCATATGGTTTAGTGTTAGGTACTCCTGCAAGGAGCAGGGAGTTGGACTCCATGATCCCTATGAGTCACTTCCAACTTGAGATATTGTATGGTTCTAAGTTTTGTGAGTTGGTATAATAAAAGTTTATTCTTATTGATTTATGATTTATCATTAACTTGCCTTAGTTTTTTTCTCCAGAGGCTTGCAGCCAGTTCTGTGTGTTCTGATTAAGGTTCGAAAGCTCTGCTCCCACCTGTTCTCTAGATAATGTGCAACATTACTGCAGATTCATTTGTGCGCTGAGAACCCACATTGAAAAGCAGTGCTTTATAACTTTTTTCCCACCTCTTACAATATTTTCCGGTAGATACTGTTCAATTAGATGAGTCAGTGTCACAAATAAAACTAAACTAGCATGCACATTTTTAGAGATAATCACACAGCACAGTACAAAATGAAACAATATAAAAAAAAGTCTTTATATGAAGCAGCTACTTACAGGAAGCACTACGTGTAATCTTTGGCCATATCAGAATTTCAACTCAAGTTAGATTCACTCAAGGAGTAAGTGTGTGGGAGAGAGAGATGACAGAGAGACACCCTATACTTCCAGTTCTAATTTGTCACAGAAATGAATGTAATGTAAAACTCTCTACAGTTCCAGAAAATATTAATGAAGAAGTAAAGAGCAGGAAAAGGGTTTTAAGGCCTGGTGCACATATTGTTCTCAACAGAAGAGTATTATCCTAGAAAAAACACTAGAACACACAAACGTACTAAAATAGCATGTTTTGCTGGTGAATAAATAATCTTTTATTGGTGAAAAGTCTGATGCTACACAGAGAGTGAAGTAAGAACTGCTCTGGAGAATACTGATGCCAGTGGAAGCATTTCCATGTATTCCCATGGTTTTGTAATCCACGTAAAATCACAGAGATATCACAGATTTAATCGTAATTCAGATTTCACATTTACTGTCTCTGGCTACGGACTTCAGTGAAGTGAATCTTTTTTGCATATATGTATGTGGGGTCAACTGCTGATCTATGACAGAGGAACCACAATGGGAAAAAGCTTCCAGCTGAGGAAGACGGATGTCTCCAGGACCAGGAAAGGTTGCCAGTTTCTTTCCAGTTGGTCCTATTGCTGCAGATAACAGTGCAGACCAAACTTTGACTGTGACATTTACTCACAGATTTTTGTGCAGCTCTTGGAAGAATGTCACTGAAGATGCAAACCTGTGGGGCTTGTTTCTAAAGTGGAAACAGCAAAACAGGGTGACGGAAATACCTTACTCCTTTCAATCATGCTAGCTGTTACCTGGGGGGTATTGTACAGGCACCAGTATTTAGCATATACAAAAATAAACACCTAGTAACAGCAGCTTACTTGATAAGGCAGCTAGAACATTGGATTTTATTCCAAGCTCTTTTGTCAACACACTTGAGTGGACTAAACCACTTATTTTTCTTTGACCCCAATAACAGTCTATAAGACAAAATCTCCTGTAAGAAAGGACTATCTTTCACAAAATATGTGGATAGAACCTCTCACACCAGAGTTGTGGTTTCAGTCAGGGTCTCTGTGTGTTCTGCTGACTGAAAACTAATTAATAGTATTGAGCTTGATGTTTTCACGTAGTTTAAAGGTTAGAAACTTTTTACCCTATATACACAGTTGAGCATTTTGGTGCCATTTTTTAAAATAGAAGTTCAGCAATGACCCTCAAGCTTTTCTATTCCTATTTCTTAAAAAAAGATTTAAAAATTTATGTAGAAAATTATAACTTGATCTTAAATATATGCCATTGTGACAGGAGGACAGATATCAGTGTCTTTTTGTTATGTGAGTTATTGAAGTTTGACATCCTTTGAGGAATATTTTTCATAACCCACTGTTTGCTACCCTGTCTATCCAATTATTTAGAACAAGCAATCTGTCATTTTATTGTTTCCTTCCAATTATATAACTTTGGTGACAGTCATGGCAGAGTATCCTCTGCAAGCAAAATCAAATCTCACTGTGGATTCCAATTCCAAGGGCTGCAGAGTGTTCGTACGTGTGTACATGTGCATGCATGGTGCGGAAATGGAGTGGAGGTGGAAATATTAAGACAACAGTTGGTGAGTGTCATTTAAAAAATAACTGCTTTTACACACTGCAGAAGGTCCAAAAGGGAAAAAAAAATGTATTTTTCTGATTCTCAGTTCTCAGAAACAGAATAGGTATAACCTGTACAGGTAGTGGATGCTCTACTGCAAATAGTGAT
Source organism: Corvus brachyrhynchos (assembly GCF_000691975.1). NCBI lineage: Eukaryota > Metazoa > Chordata > Aves > Passeriformes > Corvidae > Corvus > Corvus brachyrhynchos. Next base: position 7,357,021 of record NW_008237222.1, read on the forward strand.
GACCACACTCTCTCTCAGACAATTATACAGCAGTTCATGTATTTAGCCTAAAAAATGCTATGAAAAGAAAATATTTAGTTTTCAGGGTGACCATTCTTTCTGTCTGTCCATCTGGGATATTAGTCTGTCAATGAAGTCATAAAAAGGTCCAGTCCCTTGGAGCTTGTATCAGATCAGACACATTTTAAAAAAGTGAGGGACAAACAGGTTCCTCGGTTGCAGCACATTGCTCCCTTCAACTTCAAAAGCAGTTGCACATGGTGCCAGGGATGAAGCTTACTCTATCATTTTCATTTATTGGCTGATAGAGTCAGACTGGAAATTTTCAGACTTATATTCTAAATCTGAAACTAGAAGCAAGTTGCTAGGTTGTGCCGTCTTTGTTGGCGGCAGAGGGAAGGGAAAAGCATTCAAGTGGCAGTTGGGTCCAACACCAGTTAGCTAGTCAGAAAGTAGAGAACAGCAGTGAAGCTGAGAAGAAACAGCATGCAAACAGCTGCAGTGTGAGATAGAATAAGTGAGTGTCAGTGGTGTTAGATGGTAGAGCTGTATGAACACTTTCACACTCAAAGCAAAATTGTCAAGTTATCGTGTCCAATTGGGCATGGATTTCTTATATCACTGTGGTACTGCAAGCTGTACTGGTTGCAGAGTCACAGCACCCTTAATTTAAAGAAAAAGGGGAGAAGAAAAGGAAATTAATAAAATTGGTGGTTTTATTTGAGATATTTTAAGAAAAATTGCACTCTATTCTAAACCTATGCTGAACAAAATTATGTAAGCATATGCTTATGCCATAGTGAAATCATGCTAAAATGCTTTGTTGATTTTGGGCCTGTTTCAACCATTTAAGCTGAAGTTGCTTTCATATAGTATCTTTATTTTTTTTCTTTTTCTTCTGTCTGAACATTCAATGTGTTTGAGTCAGCACTGGCCAAGCCAGTTCTTCTGTGTATCTTACTTACACTAATAATTTGTGAAGATGTTGAGACTTCTGAGGGCACTTCAGCAGAAAAAAAAGCAGGAGCTCATAGGATGATCAGAGAAAGTTCTAATGATTACAGGCACTCTGAAGGAACTGACTTTATCAACTTCACAGAGATTTTTCAGACCATTATGCAAACTTTATTAAAAATCAAAATTTTTTATTGTCAATTTGGAGTTGATTTCCCTAACCTGAGAGTATACTGTACCAATATTTCTGCTAGATGTTGCTCTTGCTTGGCCTGTGTACATCAGACATTTTCTAACAAAGTGAGAAAACTTAGAAACTGTTTACAATTTCACTTATACCAAATTTCAAGATTTTGATGTAGCTTTAAAAGTGGTTCAGTCCTCCAGCATAAGTATTTCAGCATATTCAGTGTTGCCCGCTTTGTTTTTGCAGCTATTTGAGGTGGCCAGCTGGGTCTCAATATAAGAACGTTGGTGTCCTGATATGTAGATGAGATGTATTTATATATATAAAAATATAGTGTCCCATTAACATGGACAACTAGGTTGCATGGACAACATTCTTGCAGATATTTAGGTCATTTTACAAAATAACTAAAGCTAGAAAATAAATCATAGCTGTCAAATCAAATAGAACTCAGGGGACCCCTGAACCATGATGGTCCCCCAGACCACCAAACATTAATTTGAATGAGTTGTGGGGAACAAAAAGGCTAGAAAAGTTTGGGAACATAACATTTTAAAATACACCAAGGAGTGATTGCTAGTTGCAGTAACCTGTAAGAGGTACCAGCAGAAAAAGCACAGTGGGTATTGCTATGCATATGATCCCATCATGAAGTCCAGTGGTTTCACAAATTTCCAGGTGTTCTGCTACTGCTCCTCCTTGCTCCTCCAGCTTCTTATGCTGAAATAGAGCCCTGCATCACTAATTCTAAATAATAAAATGAGCTGGGACTGTTTTTAAACCCAGTCTGAATGCTTTGGAGCCAATGTAGTTATGACATGTATGATGTTTGCTGGTTATTTCTTAGCTTATTTTTTTTTGGTGACTGGTAGTTATGCTTTGAATATGGTAATAAATATGCGAACAAATTTATCACCATGTTAAGAAGGAGACTAATTTCTATCTAAGCCAACCTACAAGTCAGGGTTATTACAGAAAATCTTAACACTGGCTACATTGAACTTGGGCCAGGGATAACTAGAAAACAGGACATTTCTCAGATCTCCTACATACCCAAATGCAAGTCTCACTCTAGTTAAAAGAACTCTGACTGGAAATTCTCCATACAGCATGGATTTACATGTGGGATGTAAATTTTCTAGGACGTTTTTTCAAAAATCTGCATTTAGATAGAAGTATTTTACAAAGTCTAAGCCCTAAGATTTTATATGTATCTTGATCTTTATTTTCCATTTTCATTAGTCTGTGTGTGCTGCAAATACATAAAAAGAAGAAAGGTGGGGTTTATTTGACTGTTTTGGATACAAAGAATCCAGAACAAATTCCAGTGTATTAGAAAAACTGCAAAAAAAAAAAAAGAAAAATCCTTCTTTAAATCCTGAGCCCATAGGAACTAAATATTTGCAATCCTTCAGCCAAATAGTTGACGAGGTTTCTTGAGGACCCTATTCACTGTGCCTTAAACAATCTAAACTTGGCATTTTCTTTCATCTGTAAGAGAAACAAAACCAAAACCAACCACAAACCAGAATAATTTGGGACATGCTTAGTTAAGGCACTTGTCTTTTATATTCAAACTCCTACTATTTGTTTCTTACACTTTTACACACATTTGGAAAGCTACCTACCCCTCTGTAGCAACACATTTTTTAATGCAGCAACACATTTTTTAATTCAGGAAAAAAAATTAACCTTGGCAGATTTTTTAAGGTACTAACTAGATTCCCTTACAATTAGGTTTTCCATGATATTATAAATATTTATATTGCATTTTTATTCCAGGCCATTCTTCTTCTCCAGACACTGTATGTCTCTTTAGCCTGCTCTGCACAAATTTCCTGTTGTCAGAGAAGACTCAGAATTTATTTTTAATTCTGGAACTCCTTCTGTCCTCTTCTGTCTTTAGCTATCAATCTTTTGAGGTGCTGTGCAGTTTTTGATATGAGAATGATTTTAAACCCAGTGAGTACCACAACTGATTCACGTCACAGCTTGTATCTCTGCACGGTGCAATCAGTAGCAGTGCATCAACTGTGGGGGCAGATACATGCCTCCTTTGTAGTGCCATGAACAAGGAACAAAATTCAGCATGCCTTCTTCAGAGAGAAAAGCCATGGGCTGTCTATAAAACCAGTAGGTTAGGTCTAGACTTGCAGCCATGTTCCCTGACCTCTACACAAAGAGAACATTCCCAGAGACTTGTACCACTTCCTTGCAAAGCAAAAGATATGTTTTTCATAAAGGAAATGGATATACTATAGCTTCTCTCAGGGGAGAAAACAAAATCAACCTATTGAGCGGTTTTGTAGGTCAAGAAAATATGGACCTTTTCTTTCTAAATTATTTGTACCTTTCTTCTTGGAAATTAATACTCCCCTCTTGTCTTCATGGCTTCATAAAAAAATCCATGGATATCTCTGAGCGTATCAGAGCTATCTGACCATTCAAACAACACCATTTACATGCTAAAGATGAGAGCTCAGGGTGGGAAATTGAGTATAGAGATCTGTTCTGTTTTGCCATAATCTCCATCTCCAACCTCAGTCGCTGAGAGCAGTTTTGCAATGCAAGCTGAACAGGATAATTTATTCATTATAAAGCACTGTAAATCTGTACTGACTATATTCCTGGAAAGTCTAAGACTAGTTAAAGCACACATATTCCTCTGTGTGTGGCAAGTGAAAACATTTTTAATAGCATTAAGGGCGCTAACCTGGAAGGTGCTAGGTATTTTCAACAATCTGTTTTGAGCCCTCCATTCTGAGAATGATTGACGGTTCCTAGGATCAGGCCCTCATTTTTCACCTAATAAATTAAATAATACAACAGTTTAATTTGAAATGACTTTGCCATAAACTTATTTCTCTTTCAAAATGGGTTGGATATCAGTAGGATTAAATGTTCCGACTATAGAAAGAAATTCCCCCAAATGTAAGCTTTTAAATGCCCCTTCAAACAATGATCAGATGTGGAAAGTTGAGATCTGTTTTCTCTGTGTGGCAGACTGGCAGCAACTGGACCTGGGCTTAGAATTTCTGCCTTCACTAACAGAATTTTGTTAGTAAGTCTGCCAAAACCAGGAAATTGCTGGCAGCTTTGGTGGAAAGTGGAGAATTCAGTGGGTTTTTTGTCATCCCAAAAGGTTTGCACTTATGAAGCGGTCTCTTGTATAATAAAGCCCATTTTTCTGATGTAAGAAATTTCAACAGCATGTCAATGTTCCACAAGAAGCAAGAAGAAATTTTTCAGTTGATGCTGTAGGTAGAGGTGATAAAGATGCTGAAATGCCATGCTCTGTGTTCTCCTGTTTGTTTGGGGTATCAAGGATGTGTAAGCAGAGTGAGAATGTAATTTAATTCAAGGTCAGCCACAGATGCTACGTGAGGCTTCATGGAATGAAAAAAATGAAAAATAAACAAAATTAAAAGCATCTATGACTGTCTTTATAGTCTGCCTGTTTTTTTGGCACAGTGTATTGTGGAAAGTGCTATAAATTACAGTTTGGGTAGGTCAGGTTCTTTGCATGTTATTTTGTTTATTGATGTAGTGGGGAGACAAGAGATGAACCTAAGGATAAGAAGGTTTAGAATTTGTATCAGAAAGCTTTTTTTTTGGTAGAAAACTCTGTTCAGCTCCCCAAGGAGGGGACTTGGTTGCTTGATTCAAGTTAAACTTGAAGTGGACAAAGCACTCCAATGTATAGATAGAACTGGAACATTTTGTGCTGTTGGATCTTTTCCAGCTCTACTTGCCATAGGCTATCATTTATGAGTCCTTGCCACTCATGTTTGGGAGGGTAGAGTTTAACCTGACAGTTGTATGCAAACATTTATAACAAAACCCATTGAGTTGTTTAGCCAGGAATGATACTGGTATGTCATAGAAAAAGAGAAACCTATAAAAAGAATCCAGGTTACAAGGCATTATTTGTTTTTCATTTGGAAGTAGTGTCAAATGTCTCACTAAAGTTTCTGAAGAGTTCTGTGGGCTGCTGTGCCTCCTGTACATAAATATTATCAGACAAAGCTCATGTGGATAAACATTCCCAGACTTGGATTCGTTGCCAATTCAAATCCTTTTATATTGCTCTTTTCCTTATGTAGATCTAATATTCCCACTGCATTTCAGCAAAACAGCAATTTCTATTTATAGTTCCTCTAGTCTATAGTTGTTATAATGAATATGGATAATATATGCTCACAGAAGTTATTAATACTACTGCTATTACATGCATAGCAATTGCATAGTCCTGCTCTCCCGGGCATCCAGATGTAAAGAATAGGAGAAAAATGTTTATATTTCTCTACTTCATGAAAATATACCAGCATCAGGGCATCCAAAGTGATGATGCCTGGATTGCTCGGAATTGTATGTAGAAAATCTTTTTTTCTCCATTGGAACACACTGTGTATCACCAGTGCTCCCAACATGTATCAAGGGCTTCTTGAACATTTCATGTTACACCTATGAATGAATATTGACTAACAGCACTATATCAACATTGTCAAAATCCAATCCTAATATTTGACAACATCAAAGGGAGATAGGATGCATTTGCTCTGATGGAGCTTGGAAATGAGGGATGAAGTGTAGAAAGAAGGAGTGGAAGAAAATAAGCCCTTGATATTAAAAGACTAACATTCAATGTTCTTAAAATATCTAACATTAACTATTAGTGAAGTTGATTTAAGTAAAGCTGAAACGTTCAGCCTAGCACATTCCTAATGTGTCTGCTTAACAGAGCCAGTTTGTGATATCATTGAGCTACTGTACGCAAAGAACAAATGAGGCTGTTTGTTTTGGGTTTTTTTTCCCTTTTTTTTTTTTTTTTTTTTTTTTTATTCTCCTGAAAGAGTTGCAGAATGCTGGGCTGGATGGTCTTTCTTAATGTAAGTCACTGATTAATAAAATGTGTTATAATAGGTGTGACATGCACTTTAAGACTTTCAAAGCTATGTAGTCTCCCATTAATTCAAGTGCAAATTGGAATATGGTTACATTCTGTTGAAATAAAGTGACTGAGACTTCAAGGGTCCCATTTCACTTACATTTATGAAGTTTGTGATAATTCACCACAGCAGAAAAAACTGGCAAGAACACAGAGATTCAATTTGGTCTCTCTCTTTCTCTCTCTCCCCTGTTTCCTAGTGCTTAATAAATTTTCCCAAAGAGAGATACACATACTATCTTTTCAGGACTGTTAGTTTAAGAAATGAACTGTTTGCTTTTTTCTTTTATAAATTAATTGCAGCTGAACCTTCTCCTAAATCCAGAGAAAATATTTCTGTTTGTAAAAAGGTTTTTCATACATTATGGCCTAATCCTGTATGATTTAACTGTGGTCATGATCTTTGTCTCACACTGTGGAAAATATGATTTCACTACAAAACTTTTTTTTCCCCCTGATATCCAGTGCCTTTTTTGGAATTATACAAGTCATTGAAGTAGTTTTCTTTCTTTCTTGATTTTATTGAAAAGATAGTACTTGTGGGGGAAGAGTCGTGAGGAAAGGTGAAGAGTTGTGAGGAAGGGCCCAGCTTAGTCCTATTCAGCCTAGGAGCCTTTTAATTCACCCATTTTAGGCAATGAGTCTGTGCCACTCATGTTTTGTTTGTCTGTAGTTGTATGTTTTCCTCATACTTTTCTGGGTGCAGTCCAATCAATGTTTAATTTCCGAGACTGACCCACTGAGATTTATTTCATCATGTCTGTCCTGAAAACAATATGCATTCAGAAGTCTCAGGAAAGAGTATCAACACACTTCAGAAAAAGAAAATGAGCAAGAAAAGGGAAGAGGTATGCTTGAGCATTCATTTGAATATGCATGTTAAGAACATTTTGAGGTCCTGGGATAGGCTGAGATTCAAAGAGCAGAACGATGTTCACTGAGAGTGTTCACTGTGATAGCTGTTGTTTATAGAGTGGTTGTCTCACAAACAAGAAAGAAAAATATTTAGGAGGAGAAATGGGCACAAATCAGTGACGAGCTGTGGCTGTCATGTAATTACTTGAAACCAGAAAGCAAGGTATATCCATCCATATTTTAGAGGTAATATTTGTGCCTAAAATAAGTGAAAGCTTTAAAAATTGTTTGAGAGACTGACCTTCCTTAATCTTCTACATTTAATCTAATATGTTGATCTCATTACACTGCACCTGTCACACCTGGTATCTGTAGATCAGGGAAGTAAAAAATGGTCAAGGCATCTAATAAAAACCAGCCTTAAAGTCCTATTCATTTCCTTGCTAAAAGCACTTGCATAACACTTTCCATGGGAGAATCTCTGACACTGCACAGCTTCCCAGAGTGCTGGTGAAATGACAGGTGATACTTTGCCCATCTCTGCCTTGAGAAAGCAAAGGAAGTTGCATGTCTTTTTTGACAACAGAAAGCTTATGAAATGAAGCCTGGAGAACACCACTGAAAATTAATTACTTTCCAATTTTGGTCAAAGTTTGGGATATTTAAAAAGTCCTCATATTTTTAGAAATCAAAATATTTTAACTTATTACAATTGATAAAATTCATGGAAGAACTGCGAGTCTGGGAGTAGCACTCCAGGCTCCTGCTCTCTTGCTCCGAAAGATGTGTAATCCTGCCTTTATATCAAATGTGTGAGTGAAATGAGGAGAGCAAGGTAATCCTGCTGGGCTATATCATACTGCTTTGCAGCGAGTATGGAAGGTACAACAGAGGCAGAGGTTATGCCACTGCTTGAGAAACCTGTTTTCACAAAGGGCTGTGTTTCATAATGAGACAGTAAACTGGAACAGAGAAAAATGTCAATGCCTCCTTCATTTAGTAGGAAATACTTTGAGCAGCCTGCAAGCAATTATTTTATTTAGTGGGTAGATATGTAATTGCACTATATAGTTTTTAAGCATGAAGACAAAATAGCTCCACATGAAAAGGAAAACGTCCTTTTTAGTGGTTATGAAAATAAACTGTTAAGCACCCAGCAGTGAAAGGGTCAAAATGGTTGTATTAACTGAACTCTCCTGAGGACATATGTTGTTTACAGTATACGTTTAAAATAATATTCCTGGCTAGTCAGGCTTTCCCTCAGGATAATGCAATTACAACAGTAACAGAGGATTAATTAAAGACTCTCCCATAGGTGTTGCTAGAGATCTTGAATCGACCAAAGGGGGATACATTACCAACTCAGCACAGAGGTGAACAGACCAGAGCTGTTCAAAATAATTAGTTAGGCACAAGGGCAGGGTTGAGCTTTTTGCCTCATTTATCTGATTTTGATTAATACTGTAATTTCTTTTTTTTATGCAGAAGAGGCATATTGGTTCCCATTTGTGTATGAGAAATGAGTAAGGAAGATCAAGCTACTGAAAAGGAAATCAATAGTAAATGAATTTATTCTGGTCCAGTGTCAAGTAGGATATAATTTTCTTTTCTTTTTTTTTTTTTTTTTTTTTTTTTTAATGACACCTGGTTTAAATGCTTGGCATCAAGGGGTAATTTTTCTGCTATGAAGGGAACAACAGTCCCGTTCATGCACAGTGCAGGCAGTGACGCAGTTGCATGACAAGCAACAGCCATGACATGAGAGAGTGTTAGAGCTGGAGGCTCACCTCCCCATTATTTTTGCCTTCATAATCATCCATGCATGTACTTACAAATTCTTGATAGAAGCTGAGTTATAGTACTCAATCTGGCAAGGCCTCTAATTTGGAATTACGCAGTAAGGTTGAAAAAAATGAAGGTAATCCCTTTCTCCAAAGGGCTTTTTAAGACAGAAAAAAATATAGCAATCCACAATGTGTTATTTTAGAATAAAGGGTTATTTTTGGTTCATTTCTGTCTTGAAGTTCCTGTTCTGGATGAATATTCAACAGAAAAGATTGTGATCAAAGTTTAGATGACGTGTACAGAGGTCTGCATTAGAAATGAGTGAGCACCTCTCTCCAAGGAGTGTACTGGGGAGATCTGGGCTAAATCCCTCATGCATCAAAAGTTGTCAGCAGACCTACTTTGGGCTGTAAAGCTAATATAAAGCTTCCTTGGGCTGTTGTGGACATATACGCCTGGAGGTGTGTCAAGGCATTCTCCCATTATGATATATATTTTTTTCCATACAAAATCTGCACAACAATCTAAAAAGAGAATATTTAAATAAATCACAGAATCATTTATTTAGAACCTCTATAAAAAAAAAAATCTAATGGAGAAAGTGATGATCTCTTTATAGTGAATGTTTTATTCTCAACTCTAGAGGTCAGATTCTCATATGGGGCATATTATGCCTATCTAAGAATATGATCCATTTTAAATATGTGGGAAATCTCTTTTGTCTGGCTAGGCTCATTTTGTAATAAGCAAGTACTGTGTCTGAAAGGTGGTAGAGTAAGATGAAATGAAAATTAATTTATGTAATACAAGTATTTGCTGTTTATGAAGTTTTCTTTCATATAATATCAATATGAAAATTACAATAAGATATTTCACTTATTTAGCCATAAATGTGGAGGCAACTATGATGTTCCATTTTTTTCCTAATGAGTAGGGACACTGAGCCTTTTAGTTCCTGAAATAATATGAGAGAAAGAACAGAATTCTAAGATAGTATAAGGATATTTTTCAAATTTAACTCAAAATAGCACACAAATTGTAACCTAGAGGAGAAGTTAGGTTTATTTCTGAAGGAAGTCTTAGGAAAACATTGCCTATTTCACTGCATGATAAGCATCCTCTTTATTGATATCAAGGCGGGTTTTGTAAAGAATATTCAAGAGAATACTGCAAGGAGAAAATAAATGAATTGCCAAGCAAAGTATTAACATCTACTCTACCCGTAATTTCCAAAGGCAACAGTTAGCAACATGACCCTGGTGGATTGTTATGTGCCATCACATTTCACAATTCCCCCTCGATAAAAGAGACACTCTTCACTGAGAATCAGGAATCATGTGTGTTCATACAATCATACTTTTTAATTATCTAAGAAAGTACCGAATCCTGTAAGAACACAGTTGCGTTCCACTGATGGAGTAGGGGTTTGTTCACATTTCTGTACATGTGTGAACAGCAGATTTGCCTGCCAATGGCATCCGTGCCTCGGAGGTTTCCTTCTGGCTCTGCTTCAGATCTTGTCTTTGTATTGTACATTTGCACATACCTATCAGCGCCTCCTGGACTGATTGCACTGCTCAACATGTGAGCAGTGTGCATGGCAAGCTTGACCTGCCTACTAATATTGGAAGCACGCGTCAGCTGTGTGATTGTGGAGAGACTTCATAGATCACACGTGATCACAACCTCACGTCTGCAGAAGACGTACATGAAGCTGTACATGTGGAACCTGTTTTGATAAAGGTAGGACATGCAGGTAGGTAATACTTTTTCCTTTTTGCAAACTTCTGCATTTCTGCTCGTTTTATAGAACCTAAGTTCTCATGTTCCCGCCTACTGGAGGTCCCTTTAGCAGCTGTCACTAGATGGTGCTAGCTGTATAAAAGAGGTGTCCCCTCTTTTCCTTCTCTGATTCAGACCTTGCTCTCTCAAGGACCCTGAGTGCTTTGGCTCAGTGCAAGAGATGTATATCCACTGAGTCCTGGGAATCCAGAGTAGCTGCTTTGTCCCTAACAGCTAATAGGTCAATAGGGATTAATTAGGGAATTGCCAGAGGTTTGGATTTACCTTGCATGTGGGTTTCTTATGAACACTAAGGAGATTTGTTGTTCTCCCAGCATTTTCAAGGGAACTTAAGATAAGTAGAGGACCACTGGCTTTATTCTGGTATTGTCTCATCTTTGACCAGAAGGAGGTTTGTCCTTTATCAAGTCTTCTAGAAAGTAAGCTTCTTTCTCACAAAATACAGGAATCTCCTATAATTCAAAAGGCAGCCTGATAGAGGACTGGGAGCGTCTGAGAGTGAATGGCTGTTGGAGAGGTAGAAAGGGGAGTGGTGCATCTCAGAGAAATGAGCTTTGCCCATATTTTTTGTGGGGTATTAGAGCCTGTTTGAACAGTCTCTTTGAGTCCTAGCAAATATAGAAGCAGACCCTAAAAAATTATCTTTTACTCAGAAAGTGTTTGGATTAAGGCCCTGGGTTAAGGGTGGTGGAAAGTATATGGAGGATGGAAGATGAAAACAAGTGGAAGGACTAGACAGACAACAGCATAAATTGAGTTTTCCCTCCTGTAGTTTTCTTCACTATTTTTAATGGTATCTGACAAAACCTTTCTGAGACCAAACCTTCATGTCCTTGGCCTCAGGAAGAGCTTAGCTAAAGAAGGCACCAGTCAAAGACATCAGGTTTTCACCCTCAGCAATAAAAGCCTTTTCCTTGTTGTAAAAGCAGGGCACATTTCACTCAAATGGGGAGAGATGCTAAGTGCAGTGACAATTGTTTCCCAGGGAGAATGTTTCGGCAGGAAGCCAGTATTTAATCACATAGCCACATCACATCATTACCGAGCGTCACTCAGTGCAACCACTTGATGCAGTGCACCGCACCTCTGCAGCATAATGCTGGCTCCCTGCCAACAATTTAGAGAAAACTGCTATCAGCTTTTGTAATTGCTTTCCTTGATGAAACAACTCAGTGAAATGGCAGGGCTAGAATGGGGACGAAAGGGAGAGTTATAAGACCACAAATTTCCCAGACTTCCAAGTGGCACCTGTTAGCCACCAATTACTGGCCAACTTCAGAAGTCCTTCACAACTGGCACTAATTGTCAGCCTTGCTGGCAGTCTCCTCACAGAAACCAAGGAGTAAACCTATGTAAAGATAGAGCAGCTCACTTTACCTCAAAAATGATGATGGCATTGGGCAATATTTGACCCTTCTACATGCATCCTGTAGCTGAGCTGGCTACTTATCATAGCACAGCACTATATATGCATGTTTACATTACCATTGCAAAAACACTATTGACCATACATGGAAAGTAAAAGCCTACTAGAATGCTTATGACAATGTGTTCTCTCCTACATGCTATCTACATCATTTTACATGAGCCAATGTAGTGGTTTGGTCCAAAATACTCATTACTGTTTATCTGCTGTGAGATAAGAATTAGGAGAAATGCAAAGCAGGCACCAAACTTGAAAGAATATAAAGAAGTTTATTAACAGACCTAAAAGAGGGGAAAAAAAAATTATACCACCTTCAGAACTCTCCTCCTCCCCCCACCTTCCTCCCTTCTCCCACTGACAATGTAAAAAGACAACCCTTGAGATGTTCAGTCTGTTACCACTTCCATAATAACCTTGTTCAGTCCATTTAGAAAGAGGAGTCTCTCTGCCTGCGTGTGAGTCCTTTCCCCTGACTTGCAGCTTTTCCCGCAACTGCTTTCGAGGGTCCAATCTTGAAGTTTTTTGGGGTACAATTTTAAGGTTGAGCCGTTCAGAAACAAAAACAGAGGCCCTTCTCCTTCCCTGGGAGCAAAGGGTCTTCATCATCTTCATCGTTAGGACTATCTCTGGGAGCATCTCTAGGAACTGAGGTTTTCTCCTTTCCCATTTGGAGCAAAAGTCCTCATCTGGTTCATCTCTAGGGACTGAGGTTTTCTCCTTTCCCGTTTGGAGCAAAAGTCCTCATCTGGTTCATCTCTAGGGACTGAGGTTTTCTCCTTTCCCGTTTGGAGCAAAAGTCCTCATCTG
>NW_008237222.1:7370035-7428827 GCF_000691975.1 Corvus brachyrhynchos
GGCCCGGACCGGCCCAAGCAGGGCCTGGCCGGGCCCACTGGGCCCTGCTCGGGCCCTGCAGCCACCTGTCCCAGCGCCGGAAACGAGAGAGAGCTTGGAGGGGGAGTTTGCCTATTCTTAAATGTGGATCACAGAGGTGGTCACAACTTTAAGTGGCTTAGAGAATTGTCCATATTCAAACTGGCCAGCTGATAGGTTCTATCAGTTCCCAGAGGAAACTGTAAGCACCCCTTAGCAAGGACGTCCCTTCCGGGACTATGCTTGCTAACCTATGACAGCCAGCAATGTCACCTCTCCCCAAAGGCAGCTACCGGTATCCTGGGCTGCTTTAGACAAAGTATTTCCAAAGAGGGGTGCGTCTTCTCCTCTACTCAGTGCTGGTGAGGCCACTCCTGGAACAATGTGTCCAGTTCTGGTCTGCCCAGTAGCTGAAAAATATCCCCAGTAAAAGAAAGACATGGAGCTATTTGAAACAGTCCAGTAAGTGTCATGAAGATGGTTAAGGGACTGGAGAATTTCTCGTAAGAAAACACTGAGAGAGCTGGGACTATTCAGCCTGGAGAAAATAGGGCTCAGGGGGGATTTTACCAATGTGTACAGATATCTGAAGAGAGCGTATAAGGAAGATGGAGTCAGGATCTTATCAGTGGTTTCCAGTGACAGGACCAGACACAGTGGGCAAACTGAAAGACAAAAGTTTCTGTCTGAACATCAGGATATAGGTTTTTTGCATGGTGAGAGTGAGCAAGCACTGGCAAAAGTTGTACAGAGAATTTGTGGAGTTTCCATCCTTGAAGATATTGAAAAGCTGTCTGGATATAATCCTGTGTAACTGGCTCTAACTGGCCCTATTTCAGCAGGAGGGCTGGTCAAAGTGACCTCTAGAAGTCCTTTCCAACCTCAAGTGTTCTGCTGTACTGTGATTCTGTGACACTCATGGTACAATAATCATATGGATGAAAAGAAGTACCAAGACCATGACTGAAATAGGCAAATAATGCAGTTTTAAAACCACAATACACTTTCTTGGTCCTATCTGGCTAAATCTTAAGCACAGGCAGTTAAGTCTATAAGAACACATATTGATTCAGGCTGAAGTTTGAACATTAGTCTGTTAGAACTACTCTTCTGCCTATATCTCCTCACTCTCATTGTAATTGCTTTCCTTGATGAAACAACTCAGTGAAATGGCAGTAACACGACTCAAGGAAATGACATAAAGTGGAGTCAGGGGAGGTTTGGTTTAGGCATCAGGAAAGTTTTTCATTCAGAGGGTGGGTGAGCACTGGAACAGACTCCCCAGGGAAGTGGTAACAGCACCAAGCCTGTGTGAGTTCCAGAAGCATTTGAACAATGCTCTCAGACACATGGTGTGATTCTTGGGATGTCCTGTGCAGTCAGGAGTTGGGCTCAACGATCCTTGTGGGTATCTTCCAACTCAGCCCATTCTATGATTCTATGATTCTATGATTCTATAACAGTGGTGAGTAGATGATAAATAGGAAATTAAAAAGCACAGGTTTACACAAAGATGTAATACCTCCCAAGGTATTACTGCCCAGCTTCTTGCTGACATAATCTGAAGAATTTCATGAGCCTGGACTTGCATCTACCCCACTGAGCTTAATAGACAGCAATGGTCCTATCATCCATAAATTTATCTAATCCATTCTTAGCTGTCTTTTTACTTTTAGCTATCTTTACGTGACATGACAATGAGTTTCACAATTTAATTTTTTTGCTGTATGAAAACAAACTTTCTTTTTTTTGTGCATTTTAAGCCTGCAGGCTTAAGAGTTTCCTGTGTTTGGTAGTAGCATTCTCATTCAAATCAAGAGGAAGGAAAATGACTCAGTGCCACATGGTTTTGGATCTTTCTGTGTTTTAATTACCTGCATATAGTGTCACTGTTGTCAGCCTCGGTGTCAGCAGAGATAATACTGTAGTAGCCCCCCAGCAGGCCTAACATTGTAGCCTACTGTCCTTATCCTAGGCAATGTGCAAACATGGATCAGATTCTCCAACCCCACCTCTTCCCCCAAAGCTTGCAGTCCAAATGTAAAACACAGTAAGACAGACTGATAGAGGGAAGTGTGAAAAACAACAGCCCAGAGTGAGTCAGCATGACTGACAGTATGCCCACCTATTGTTCCTGGATGTTGCTGGTTGTTTCAGGACAAGCTCAGAACCATGAATGCAAATCCTCTGCAGTAAAATAATTTCCATCTACCTTTCAATATTCCTCTCTAGAAAAAAAAGTAAAAAAATCACCTTGCATTCCTCTATTATTGCCTCTGGGCTCACACTTCTCTGTTGCCAGATTTGGAAGGAATCAGCAGTTTAACTGCTGTTGTGGCCAAAGAGAAAATATAGTATAATCCTAAGGAATTCTGATTAGGATTCAAGCAAACATCCACATGACCAAGAAGATGTGCACCACTGCCTTCTCCTCCCTAAAGGCTGACATATTAGTTTGAAAAGTGGAAACATGCACAACAGAGTTTGAACCAGACACAAAATAGATCATCTCTTTTGCCAATGCAATAAAATGACCTCTCTCAAGTCTGGACACTCACAACCACATCCTTTTTTAGATTACATAAGCAATTTGTAGAATTGGGCATGAGCATCTAGAACTAAGATTTTTCCAGACTTCTGTTTATTGGCATATATTAATTGGGTTTTGGTTCAGTCCTGCCTTAACATATGATAACTTTTAGCTTTGCAGCACAGTGAATTGCCCATACTGAATATGTCTGAAAGAATAATATAGGCAAAAAACTTTAGACAACTTAATGTCTTTTTGTTCCTTTTCTTTCAAGTGTAAAAATGCAATTGCCTGAAGACAGAAGCAATCTTGACAAAGGAAGGTATATGTCCTAACGTTAGTCTTGATTAAAACAAAGCTTGCAATATTGTTTTATGACAGTGTTTGTATAACATATGACTTTGCATAGGAGACAGTCCTAACCATTACCTGTTTATCTATTTAAAGCAGGGTAGTCTGTTATTCATTGCACTCCAACAGTACATGAATTCATTGGCATATTTATTGTTAAGGTCAACACAATGATAGGATTTGATCCCTTTTTCTTTGTTGCTTAGGAAAGAAAATCAAATTCTTATGAAGTCTGTGTTAATTGTTTTTCTTTGCACTGACTCTAGTAGGCTATGCTTTAAGTACGTATTCTCTAGTGGCCAAGGCCATCAAATACATAAATTACATTAGGGCAAGGAAGACAGTATCAGGGTCTGATTTCATACAGATCTCAACATGATTGTCAATTTGTAAAGCTAATCAATCATTTTCCACAATCTTAACCACAGAAGTGCTTGCCTAACCTGCAGCTTTCAAATGTAATTAGCCAGTGTACCCTTTCAGCTACCATTCTGTGATAACCTGTGAGATGGTTTTGGTGTCTTTAGAAATATTTATATAATATAGATATTCTGTTCCAGGCTTATAGGCTATTTGCTAGGAAAACACCTGAGAATCATTCTTAAGTGAATGTTTTAAATTATGAAAATGTTTAATTTTTTACATCAATATGGATAATTGTGAGTTGATGTGTATATGCCTTCTTGATACAGTCTGATGCTTTCATGTTTTGTATGGCCTTTATGAAGCAAGGGATGCTGAGGACCCTACAGTGCATAAATGATATTCTGGAGTATCCATATTACAACTCCTCAACTTCTTAAATGCTACCACTTAAAACAAAATGTATATGTCCATGGGATAAATGTAATATCCTAAATTATCAGGAAAGTCCAGCTGGTTTGATTCTCTTTTCTAATGGTTTGAAAAGATCTTGTCTTGATTTGATCAGCTTCTGAAAGGCCCTGCTAGACTACATCTCAGTCCATTCCTCAGTAGCCCTTCTCTCCTACATTATGAGCCTACACAACTTCCCCCTAACATCAATGAAAAATTTGAGTATTTGCCATCTGGCAGTGAGTGCAAACCACGACTGTTGAATTAGATGGGATTAAAGTATGTACCAGCCCTTATATTTCTGGAAAATTCTGACATGATGTGCTGGCATCCTGCTTCCACAGTTAGTGATGATGGGATGAGGGAAGTGAATGAGCTCGCCAGAAGTAAAAGCAATAGGCTGTAGGAACCCTTTAGTAGCTTCTTGTGCAGATGTACGTGGAACAACCTTATTGCTGTCAGGATGAAGAACTTTTGCCAATATACTTAGGAAGGCCGGAGTTACAGATTTTTCGGGGAAATCCAAAGTGATTTGATTCAATAAAATGTATTTGGCTGACCCAAAGAGACTTTATGCATAGTCTTTATTGCCTGCTATAAATATATGTCTTCCATTCTGCCCCAGGGGAACTGTGAGGTTGCAAGAAACTGAAGTCTTCCATCTGAAAAAGCTGTGTCTCTTACCAGCAGGTGCTGTTGATGTGCTAAGCAGAGATAACAAACCAGGGAGCCTAATGAAATCCCATCCCAGTGCCTGCTGCTTCAACCACAGTCTCCTCCATCTTCCAGATTTTCTTTTATCATCACAAAGGGCAGTGATATGAATCTCGAGAAGACAGCCTTACATACCCACCTATAGTTACTTGGGATTTGGCTGAAAGTGGCCAGCACACAGAAGGCACACAAGGCCATGAATCTGGTTCAACCTCATTTGAGTTTTTCTGTTCTGGTTATTAATCTTTGTAATTATTGTTAGTTTCGCTTAATGTCTTCCATCTGTATTCCTTTAGCACTTGCTTCTAAATTATTGCATCACACTTACCACTAATAGATATCAGGTGGACCTTCATCCTTTGCATCACTTCATATAATCCCTTCTGTATCTGAGACTTGGCTGTTTGCTGAGCTGTACTGATGTCAATTAAAAATCTGACTTTAAATTCATTTGGTTAAGATAGTACAGAAGGTTTTGTGAGGACCCTCATATTTTGGGTTATTTGTAAGTCACTTAAAATAAGCTTAAACTAAACCAACTAAAACAGAAGGATGTCCAAATGGAGGTTGGCACCAGTTTAATTAAACTGCAGCAACTATGTATATAAACAAGGCTTAAATCTACAGACTGTAAATTACTTTTGACTGTAACATTACTCATTTCATTTTACAGCATCACAGAAAAAGTTCAGTTGCTCTTGTATTCAGCCAAAATGTGGATCAGTCACTCCACGGTAGATTTTGATGAGCCCCATATGGATGTACAGAGAACATACCCTAAACAGAGGAAATACCAGAGCCCTGTCATTAAGTAACCTTGAATATATGACAGTACAGTTTCTTATGCAAAGCACTGGTGAAAATTCAATTGCTTCTAGCCACTCAAGTACACTATTTTGTAGAATGAGTATGTACTGAATCTATCCTGTCATCTTTAATGTCAATTGATTATTCATGAAAACTTAGTGTTATTAAAAATATTGTAAATATGTTTTGGTAAGCATATTTCCTACTCTTCTGTACAAATATTTGTTCTATCTCTTGAATACGTGACTATTATATGAACTCATTTCCAGTTAAATATTCCCTGTAGCAGTGGTCAGGTGTCATATGAAAGTTAAGAAAAAAAAGGTATAATTTTTATTCTTAGTTTTAGTAAAGTGATATTCTATTAATTAAAGACACTGTGGCCTTGCCATGTGGGATTAATGACAGCCTGGTGTGCCAGGCAAACCTGAATTTCAATATTTTTCCTTCTCACAGTGCATCACAAATTGAAATTTTGGAAACGAGCTGTCTTATTCAGCAGAGTGTATTGAATTTAATAGAAACACATATGCAGTGAAAGTTAAACAAGTGCTTAAGTTTCTCACTGAAGCCCGGCTTCTAGACTGGGGAACAGAATAATTTTCTTTCGTTCTTTCTTCCTTCCCTTTTTCTTTCCTCCCTTTCTTTCAGTAACTTTTCCATGAAGCTTGTCATATTAATTTTAAGAAGATCAGAAGTAGCAGTATTTATGGAATCTTCTCCACTATATGAAGCATGGAAAGAAATTTATGGAAAATAGAGCCCAGTGTTTAATTCAGATTTCAGCCACAATACTGAGCTCTAGTGCCCTGGATTTTGTCTGGTACTGTCCTATACCACTTAACTGATAGAATTGGTACTTATAACCTCTTTTTGTTAAGCTTGACCTTATGGTGTGTATTCAAAGAGGTGCCTTATACAAATTCTATCCTCTGTGCATGGAAGCATTAGTGCACATAAAAGTGAAGGGGAAAGTAATTTGACTCCATAAGATTTTATCCATAATATTTTGCTAAATGTTCCTATTCCTTTAATTCTGTTTCACAAGAAATATAATCTGAAGGATGAAAAAGGCCTGTAGTATTACTACTGCACCTTGACCATGGAAGAATTTGATTTACTTTCAAAGAAAAAGTATTCTTAATGAAAATTCATAGAATCAAAAAATCACAGAATATCTTCGATTGGAAAGAACCTTAAAGATTGTCTAGTTCCAACCCCTCCAATGTGGGCAGGGATGTCTTTTGCTAGACCAGGTTGCTCAAAGTTCCATTCAACACAGCCAGCTTTAAAGCTATATATTAAAAACAGGTATTTTTTTCCAGTTTGTTTCCTTGCTCTGCCTCTTTTTGCTTCTGATTGTTGCTTGTTAATTTAGCATGATATTTAATAATTTAACATTATATTTAGCTGGTGAGAGCATTTGTGAGCTCAAGGCCAGGAATCTGCTGAAGTAGTTGGTTCCAGTGGGGTTTGATCACCTTAGTCTGTTGTAGGGAAGCCAGGCACTGTATTAGGCAAAGTTAAAGATTAAGAAATTTTCTATAGTGGAGAGCCCTCCAGTAAAATCTGTTGTTGGAAAATTATTAGGCTTCTTTGTGTGTGTATTGTTTTGTTGTTTTTTTTTTTTTTTCCCCAGGAATACCAGTTTTTATCAAGGATGTGTTGATTGGATTCTTCTGACATAATACTTAATCTCAGATATATATATATATATATGTGCTTTTTTTTTTTTTTAATACTTCTCTATTGGAATTCTACACCATTTTTTGCTAATGTTCTTCCCCTTAAGAAGGCCTCACCATAAGGGTCATAAAACACTCTGGCAAACATTTGGCATGTGCTGCTATTTCCTAAAAATATCTTGACATATTATAAATCCTGGAAAACGAACTCTGTCATAACATAAGAGAACATAAGTCATCATAAAACTTTATCTCAAATATATATATAATATATTTGGCTTTTTTTTTTTTTTTAATACTTCTCTATTGGAATTCTACACCATTTTTTGCTAATGTTCTTCCCCTTAAGAAGGCCTCACCATAAGGGTCATAAAACACTCTGGCAAACATTTGGCATGTGCTGCTATTTCCTAAAAATATCTTGACATATTATAAATCCTGGAAAACGAACTCTGTCATAACATAAGAGAACATAAGTCATTCCCTAAAGAAGGTTCATCTCTGTCTTGGATCGGGGGGACCCAGTTTTGCCTTATGCCTTCAAGACTAGATGGAACCTCAAAAACACAGAGCTCCAGAAGAGGAAGCAAAGTGCTCTGGAAGAGAAGACAATAGTATGTCAGGTTATGTCTCATTGAAGGAAAACTACTTGGTTCCTACTGACTAAGGCACTTATTTACAAATTTATCTGTACTTCATCAAAGGAATAAACTTCTTCTCGTTGATCAAAAGGCACCTGACTGAATCCTTGGGCAGGGGCAGTTGTAGGTTACAGCTAGTCTTGGAGTCATCCTGTGGCTATGGAACTTGACTGGAATTCAGAAATTCTGGGCTCAGTTACCAACAATGCCACAGCCTCCCTACGGGTAAGCAGCTCAAGATCTTTGTGTCTCAGTTCTCAGTCCAGAATTAGCCTTTGACCTTGGAAGTTACTACTATCTTTCCCAAGTAAAGGTGCCCTAAAATTCTTTTCACAGGTCTCTCTCATATTACGTTCTTGCGTGAAGTTTTCACAGTTTCTTCCCCACTATCAATTATAAAGGAAATTTTAGCTGAGGAAGAGATACCAAAAACCGGGTACCCGAACAAAGTTACACTGCAACTGATGCTTATAGAACTGTTCGAGAGAATAGTGTACTGCACGTTTGGAGTCAGTCCTGCATGTCTGTTTGGGACTGAGCCCAACCAGTGGAGAGCTCTTCAGTGGCCATAGACAAACCACTTGATCTATTTCATTTTCACCATTTGCAAAATGAGGCTACTAATGCACTTAAGAGAGAAGTGTTTAGAGGATTAATTAGGTGGGGTCAATTATGACATTAACTCATAGTCCACATAACTGGGAACTGAAGAGAGATGAGAAAGGAAGAGAAGTAGTAGAGTAGCAGGACCTCCTGCAGCCTTGCTGTTTGTGGCAGGCAGGATGCACCAATGCTTTGCAAGGGCACAGCAGCCATGCCACCATTGCAAACAGCATTGTGCTTGTGCCAGCTCTGCTGATCAGGGCCCATTCCTATTTCCAGAACGGGCTAGCACTGGCAGTCAGTCCAAAACAGCAGATTATCATGTCCCATCAAACTGGCCTGTCTGGTCCTCATCTGTGCTCACCAGGTGAAAAGGACCTATGTTTCTCCTTGCCCTACTGTCTTTCAGACAAGCCTCTGCTCTTTAGAAAAGCAATGAAGAGGGAAAAGTTGTCATCACTGGCTTTATATATTTTGTAGTTGGTGGTAGGAAGGACAGTCAATTTCTAAGTTCTCTTCAACTTTGTGTATTTAGATTGGATAGAACATAAACCAGTCTGCTCCTGTCAGGATGTTATTTTTCTCTATGGGGGCTATGCAGCCCTGCTTTGATAAGTTGCTCACATAATAGCAGGTGATGAACTGGCGATGCAATGACATTCACTAACCAAAGCTCTCTCATTTCAGTACTCCAAGGGGTAGCCAATTCTGGGGACAGCCCTGCCTGTCAAGCATCAATTCCCTGGAATATTTGCTTTTTTAAAAACATTTGCCCCGAGTGAAAAAAGTTAAATACAAACATATAGCAGGGAGGCCAATTTTACTATGGGAACACATCCTTGTTATGGCATTATTTACATAGAATTTTCCATGCTAGCTACACATACTCTGGTGCAGCACTAAAAAACAAGGCTTTTGTGCTAGTCATCCTAAAAAAGAGAAAAGCTTATGCATTAAACAAGCAGACTACAGTAGTTTCATCTGGTTTGTAAAAATATTCTTCCATGGGATTTTCGTAAATCTCACTTGAGGATGCAGCATTTATCTATCAAACATGTATTTAATAAGCAGGGCATGTTATACTTATCTCTATTCCAATCTACACAACTACATTTTATTTGTGGCCTTGTCTGTCCTTTGATGCACAAATATCTGATTACCTACATAACAACTGTTCTAGCAATTTTTGAAAATATGTCTTTTATATCTGAGTAATCAATTGCACATGCAGTTATCTCAACACAACTACAAAATATAGGTGGATTCCCTTAAATTAAAGTAGTTATAATAAATAATGAACCACACTCATTTTTTAATTTGCTGCTATCTGAGGTAATAGTTTTCACTATTTTCTTGGCTATCTAAATATATATTACTATTACTACTACTACTACTACTATTACTACTACTAAATTAAAAAATTCCAAGTTCCCCTAGGGTTGGAGATTAGTTCTCTGAGATTACTGGTAGGGTTTGTTATTATATTGTGTTTGTGAGACTACTGAATTTTAGGAGCTTTGTTATGATACCTGCTGCCTTGGATGGTGCTGTTGTTGGCAATGGGAAGAATTTTCAGTGGACGTATTTGTGTATGAATTATATTGCACTCCATTAAGTTTCCTCTAGAAGTGGGATCCAGAGCCAGCTACAGCAAATGGGAAAGCTTAGTCTTTCATTGGATTTAGGCATCCAATGAAAAAAAAGAATAGCATGTGACCAATCACACCCCAAAAGTTACTAAACCCAAAAGGTAAGTAGTTACAGACCATCCATTCCTAGTACAGTGGGAAGATTATTCACCCCAGATACTAGAGGAAACACAGTGAGTAAAGATCTCACTAGCAGAAGTTAGGTATGTTCAATAAGCAGTTGCAAAAGGTCTGTTTTATCAAATCTTTTATTTGATAATGTTACACAATAATTTTAGCTATGCTCTCACAAGAAATGTAGTTGTCTTTAATCAAATAGTAGAAAATCCTACCTGTTAAACACTGAATAAATAAAACAAAACAAAGCATGAATCATTTAGTAATTTTTAATTATTTAATAATAATACAACTACTTTGTATCCCCTCAAAAGAATATTGATCTCCCTCCTCTGCCATGTCATAGTGACCTCAATAAATGTATTCATTTTTTGAGCTTGTAGTTACTTACAGGCCTGCTTAACTCCTTGAAGAATGAGAAGCTGTATTGAAGACAACCCACTGAATAGACAAATCATACCCATCAAGTCAAGCATTAATCTAAGCTGTTCCAGGTTCAGAGTCTAAAATTGTGCTTAGTCCTGATCTGGCATTGGAAGAATGGGAGTGCAGAGACTATAATACTGTCAGCTTTATTTAATTAAAAACAAAGACTACATGTTGACTGAATTATAAAAAAAAAAAAGAAGCAGACCAGCAATATTTATATGTTTTGCTTTCATTCTCACAGCCTAATATATTTGGACACTTTAAAAGTGTAAGTGCATAATTTGTATTAACTCTTTCTTTAAAAGGAAAGACCAAATTTATCAAATTCTTGTTTTGCCCTTCATACACCAGCAATCTAGAACTACAGAAAACCACCTTAAAATTCAAGTCCTGATTTTTATTTAATAATAAGGCATTTTATTCCACTCTGGTAGTACATAACGAGATTTCTAGTGGATTTTAATGCATTTTTTTACCATCTAAATACTATAAAATAGGTTTTCTGAAAGTAAGGCTTGAGAACATTTATTTTAATTTGGTCTCATTGGTACTTTTTAACTGATGAACTTTCCTCACTTTGAACAAATTCTGTCCTCTGCAGAGTGATCCAATTTACATTTTTCTTGGCGAGTTTACAAAATGGTGGATTTATGATCTAGTGAAAATAATGAATGAAAAAAAGAGTTTAAATGGCCAGTATGAGTTGTTTTCCTCTTCTGTCTGCTTCAGTAACCAAAGTTGTTCAGCCTACAGATTTTAACACCAACCTTAATGATGAGTTATCTCCAAAAACGGGAAACCTGTACTTCTGACTTGCAATTGATTTATAAATCAGACATTACTACTGGAAGCTTTGGGTTGGTTTCTGGTCCTCAATTTTGTTTCTCTTTTTCATTTTAATTCTCTCTGGAGGGCAAATTAAAACCCAGCCCAGGCTTGGGGGACAGTGTTGAAATCAATTGGAAGAGATACTTATTATACCTCTGCAGACTCACTGCAGATCCTAGGTGCTTTCTTTGTAAAAAGAAACTTTGAGAAATGGGCCCAGGTACACCCTACATAGGACAGCCCAAACGCACCAATTCAGACTTCACTTTCTTAGGGACAGGGAATACAGCACAGAGTTTGATCCGCATATGCTGTCTAATATATGAGAAATCTTGGAGTCCTGATAGCCTTAATCCCTGCCACAGAAGTGTATAAAATTTCACAGCTAAGCTGCCAGAAAAGCCAAGACCACACCAGGAAAGCCGTCTGCTTACAAGAAGATACCTGCCAGGTCTTGTCTGCCAAAGCCTGGACTAATGAATGAATACACAATATCCCAATCAATCAAACTGGATTTGTCTTTGCCCCAGGTCTAGGTGAGGTCTGGTATGAGGTGACCATATCTGTCAAGCATGCAGTAGCTGTGGCCAAGAAACTGTCTGTACATTTATGCATTTATCAAGGCAGATATGAATAGAAGTCTTTATTTTTTAACAAAATGTAGTATATACACACACTGACTGCATGTATCTCAATGTATAGTCATAAAAAGGGAGAGAACATCATATGTGCAAACACGCACTGCCAAATTTAGGCATGTCTGTATGCAGATACCTACACATACGTAGTAATTTTACTTTCCAGCTTGGTTTTGTTCAAAAAGATTTCAGTCTTGCGTATATTTTTCAGCACGAGCACAAGGACTGTGATTACCTGAAACACTGAAAAACTTCAAAACATAGACTTCTTTTTTTTAACTGTAGTGGAAACTCTTGTTTCTAGAGTTTTAATATTTCATTACAGTCACTGCTGTGTGTTTTCACAAATATGTGTATTTACATGAGAAAAATAAAGGTATAGTGTGACAATGAGGTAGAAACTTATGTAGTCCTCATAGCCATGTTAGAGATTGTAAGGACTATTTTAAGGTGTAGGAGTTCAGACTGACAATGGTAGCAGACTTCGTGGCTGCTCTCCTGCACAGGTCTAAACCAGGCAGTAAGAGGATCTCACTCAGGGATGTTAACAATGCCTTTGAACCTTGGTGTGCTGAAACTAATGACTAGTCCCCACTTCCTGGGAACATGCTCCTAGGTACAGAACAGGGCAGGGTGAGTCAGAGAGGGGCCTGATAAAAGATAATATGGTCATAGAGTAATCACAGATAAGTCATTGCCCAAGGGATGGGAAGATGCTTAAATGAAGTGATAGCCAGATATGTTGGTGAGGTCTAGAGAAGACCTGACAGTAGAGTATCTTCCCATTCTGTCATCCTTCACTAATTCAGATTTATTCTTGTGCCTGTCCTAGCTCCAAGGTGGTCTAATGACACAACACACAGTGGTTCACTGCCAGCATAGGTGTTTGCAGAAGAGAACTGTAGCATAAAGCCTCGAGGACTCCTTGACTCATTCTCATGATGACTTAAAAGTGCCTTGGTTGATGCATGCCTTGATAGGGCCCTGCTCTAGCCATACAGTTGGACACATCATCCATATTTTCTTTAACAATTCAGAGTAACTTTGATCACTTTTATTGCATGGACAAAGTGTAACAGCATAAGCATTTTAGAAATTTAAGTTTGAATTTTCCACTGTGAAGCAATGCTGCTAAGAACCTGAGTTCATTGCTCCACTCCTTCCTGGAGTTTGTCTCCCTGGACACAAGACCAGCATAGGTATGGGGCAGGTGTCTGAACTGCAGTTATAGTGGAGGCCTGTTCCTCCTTGATTGAGAGCCACCTTTAAGCTCAGGCCCTCACACTGGACTCTTCCTGAGCTACGCTGACTTGGCTTTCTGGCTTGACTTTGGACCTGCCTCACCTATGTGGATTTAAGGATGATCACTGGACATTGGTTGAACCAGTAACCATCACTGGATCTGCTCTTTTCTTCTTGCTTGGATGTGGTGGGACAGCTCATCCCACACTGCCCCACTTGCTTTGCCCCAGCTTCCCTGTTCTTCCTGGTCCTTGGCAGTCATAGAGGGTCTGCCCAGGGGGTTCAGGAGACTTTAGGTAGATGCTGAGAACTTTCAGAGTTATAGTCTTTAATTAAAATAATATAAACCATTGCTTCACAGTATCCATATAGAGCATGATTATAGTTGTACGTGTGCCAGGCAGTGCCTCTGCAGCAATGCTTTACTGTTGCACAGAGAATATGCTGCTCTTCAGAGAAAACTTGCTGAGCATCACAGAAGTTACTTTCATGCAAACACTACATTTTCAAAGACAGGAAGGCTTCCAGGGACCTAGAGTCATTGTCAAGAAAGGAAAGCACTAAGGAAGCTACAGCAGTTAGACTGAGTCTTGAAAACCAAGGCTGAGGACCTCATGCAGCTACATATGTATTGTAGGACCACAAAGTGGTTGCAGACACCTCATGTAGTATGAGTAGTATGGCTGAGTGTACATTCCCTATGCAGCCAGCAGGGGGAAATTTGCACCCCTAGAGGCTGAATCATCTTGTCTCAACACAACCAGAACCTATTACTTATTTTAGGTGGCTTATGGTCCCTGTGAATCATAAAGAGAGTCTAGAAAAGTAGATTAAACTGATATTTAGACTATGAAAGTTAGATGAGGTGGTTTCTTGTCTGTAAAATGAGGGTAATTTCCTGACCATATTACATAAGAGGAAGGGATGAATAAAGAATATGACAGTTCTGGCTTAGGTGGCCTCCGTTATAGAATATATCACACATCTTTCTGGGGGAGGTTTGGAAGAGGGGAGCATTTTCTGTCCAATGTATTTTGGGCCCATAATATGGACTGTGCATTATGTCCAGTTGATTTCACTTGCTGTTCACCTATTGATTTGTCATAACTTCGTTGACATTGTTTGGGATCCCAAAGCTCCTGTGGAATCTCCTCCAAGTACACTTTCATATTAAACAGAGGGTCTGTCCTCGCCTAACTGTTCAGAAGTAACTTCTATTAACATTAATGAGAGTTATACATATGCATCAAAGGGAGAATAGACCCTGAGGGCATCATATGGATGGTCCTTCAATATTCTGTGTCTCTCAGTGGGACTTTGTACAGTATGGCACAAAATGTAATGGGTCCATTGACTTTGTATCACTCTAGGTCACTAGCCTTAATACAATGTTAATAGAAAGCTTCTCATTAAGATCCTAATTATGTGTGTGGTAACAAGACACACACTATATCTTTCATATTACTACTTCCAAACCACTACAGCGCATTCCCTCGTAGGAACAATATAGGAGTGACCATAGGAGGTGACCTCTGCTACATGTGAGCAGCACTCATAAATCCTCACCTGTCAAATTCAGTCTCTTTTGGCAGCAGAAGGACGTTTTAAATCTAGATGCTTCAATCCTGAATCTGAGAAAGAAGCGTATTAAAGTAGTGCTGATACAGCTATCAGATCAAATACATTTTCCATGATTCTGCCTGGGATGGATTAAAATGTAGGTCCCTGTGATCAAAGGGCAGTGAATGAAAGCACAAGATTTGTCTCTGTCCTCCAGTTGCATAAACTCAATGTGTTTGCTTCATTTTTGTTCAGAGTCTGCAGTGTCTAACGCACTACATTTGGGGCTGCAGGTGATGTTTCCCAAACTACCTGTATTATGTAAATGAACTGCTAAAACAACTGAAGTGTCTGATCATTCTCAGTCTGAAAGTGGAACAATCAAAACTATAGAAGCTGAGAAGCAGAGCAGTTCCCTGCAATTATCTGTTTTGAAGGAATACATTGATTTGACATTCCTAAGAAGTCAGAGATGTCTGATTTCATAATATAATTTGTAGAAGTAAAAAAGGCAAGTTAAACATTTGCCTACACACATCATGTTTACATGTGTTCAAAGAACTTCCCCAAAACTTTCCAGTCTCACCCAGCAGTATTATTTTTTGAGACTTGTTCACTGTCTCAGGTTTGCAAACAACTTCAGAAATACGTTCCAACTCAGATTGCTTTGCTTTTGGGGTTCTCTTCATATTTCAGTGCCTCTGTGTGTTTGTGTGTGTCTTTAATGAATACACAGATGCAGAAAAAGTACAAAAAAAAATAGTTATTCTCCCATAGGACACATGAATATAGCATTAAGCAAAGCTGTTTTACCATGTATCCTCAAAGCTGAAAGAAGGTGAAAAAGATGTAATATGGATTTCTGCAGTGTATCAATTCATTCTGTAGTGAGCTGAGCAAATAATTTGAAATACATGAATCATCCAATGAATGTATCATTTTTTCCTGCTCATGAAAAATCCAGAAGCAAAACTTACTTTCAACAAAGGGTTTTGACATTAAAAATATATTAAGCTGGGACTCCTTTCAAAATTACCCCATGTGCTTTCTATTCTCTTGTGTGATTTTTTCCACATTTCTAAGGACCAGCACTGATATGTGAACAGGTCACAACACTCCACTTCCAGACCACTGTCCTCTTCCTACCTGTATGTTTTTTTACACCCAAATTTCTTTCCATCTATGAATTGAGAGGTGATATCCATTGACAGAAGGAGTAAAGCATCTCAGTTATTCGTTACACTGTACTTTCCTGCCATGTTCTGCTATTTATTTGCTTAGTTACACATATACCTGAGTACCTTGCTGAATGAGGGCCACAAGGAAGAATGTAAATATTTTAAAACCTTTCTGGGTTAATCATGAACAGCTGTCTCAAATATTCTATATACAGTATTCAAGATGTGCAACTGAGTTATGAGTGCTTCCCTAAGTCACGTGGCATGGTTTCACTCTTTGGTGTATGAGCAATCTCCTATGTGACTACTCATGCATGTGAATTCCTACGTGTGACTTTGAAATTCACTGGCCATGAATTTCAAGAGAATTAAGCTCCACCATGTGAGTACTTACTGAATTTGGAAATGAAAGTAAGAGCGAATGTGGTCCAAGAGGTTGTGCTGATGACTGCCAAGGAACCTCAGCAAGAGGCTTTCTAGCAAAATCCTCGATCTGTGTTTCCCCCAGCCCAGGTGGAGCTGGCCACATGTCAGGGCCTCGGTTTCCAGAGTAAAAATGTCTTGTTTAGTACAAGCTGTTGTTTCAAAAATGCAACTAGAGCAGAGTGAGGGAACACTTTTATTTGCCAGTAACACAATTTCAGATCTATTGAGTACTGAGGAGTGCCTCAGAGGATTTAGGCATCACTCAGTTCATTTATTGAAATCAGCCTGAGTCTAAGCTACCTAGGTTAAAAAGTTTATATGGTAGTAGATGTGCTTTTTGAGACGGAGATAATTCTTCTCAGATAATTATTCTTAAGGTTAATTTATTTCAATAATCTGATCAGGACATTTGAGTGATGGTTAGGTGGGCAGTGAAATATTCCTCCTACACTTGAGAAGTGAGAAGTGTCCACACATTCAGAAATATTCACGTTTTTCCAAACTGATTCAGCTTTTCTCTTCTTCCAATGTCCTGGGGAACATGCTGGGAAAGCAGCACAACTGAAAATGAAATAGAGAACTGCTGCAATTAAATGTAATTTTAAGTGGCATGAAATTAAGCAAACCAAGAGTAAGAAAATAAACAAAGCAGCCCCAGATTTTCCTTAGTGCAAGTTCCTTGACTTCAGTAGAGTTACATGAAAAATATAATTTTACTCCCTCCCTCTCTCTCTCTGTCTCTGTGCCTGAATTCTTGATGTCAGCTCAAAAAGGAGAGTGAGAGGGAGAGAGAAAAAGAGAGAGAGTAGCATATGGAAATTAACGTTTCAGCTTTCAGAAATGTACATTTAATGAAAAGTTTGGAAATACCCGACCTTTCATGGCCCAAAGAATTACTGAAAAAGATCTTCTGTGTTTGCAACCTTGTTGGCAGTCAGGCTGTCTTGGGCAGCAGTAATTTTCAGTCAGAGGATTGCCATAAAAGCCTGAAAACCCACAGAGCTAATAGAAAACAGGCAGAGAAAGTGAAGTCTAACCCAGGAATTCATAGGCTGAGGCTTCCAAGCTCAGTTCAGCTGTGTGAGGTCTGGCTGAGTCACGCACTGCCACAGATTGAACTGGTACATCTAGAATAGCAGCAGACTGAAGAGCTTGGCGTGTAAAGTCTAGGGTTAGGCTCCAAACACTTTCCTGGTGAGATTTCATCCAAGGGAGTATTTTAGCCAGCAGTCTCCCTGCCTGCTAGGGAGCATCTCTGTTTTTAATTCTCTGCCCTTCTATGTTTAAGTTCCCATAAATATCATGGGAATTAATTTGTGCTTGTCCCTGCTTTAAACTGAGGCAGTACTATGCATGATGCATCTTTATGCTTTCAGAGGCTTTCTGGTGTGTAAATCAGTCACAGTGGACTGATACAGGCAAATCATTGGGGAGTGATACAAGAAGAGTAGTGAAAGAAAACATGCTAGGAAATCAGGGGAAGGACATAGGTATGATTGCATTAACATATAAACAGACTGAGAGTAATATTAGTATGAGTCACTTAATAGAAGAAAACAACTTTGGACACTTGCTTCTAGACTTGTTTCCTTTGTAAGCTGTTGAGAAATAAATTAAACACAATTCCCCCACTGGTAAGCAAGAAACAAAGAAAACTGAAAATTTTTAATGTAATTTAGTAAAGATCAGACCAAACAACCTTTTTTTATTAAATCAATGCCTCCTAGAGAACACTATATTTTATTTTTTTAGATACATTTTTCCACTCTTCTGAGGGAATGGGAGGAATCCTTTATGATGGTACACATGATGTAATAACCTCACTTTTAGCCACCACGTACATCACGGCCCTAAGTCTACACTTCTTCCTCTAGCCACACTTGTGGCAGAGAGGCTGAAATTGGCTGGGTTTCCTTTTCTTCTGCAGTCCCTGACAGTGCTGCACATCTCTTAAGTCTGTTTGCATGGTTTAGGACTTTGAGACCACTAAAAGCAAATAAAAGCAAGAGGAAATAGGCAAACACATAGAAAAGCCACAAAAATGTAAACATAGGTGTATGCAAGCTCAGTTAGGGAACACTAAAGCTAGGCACTCAACAAGATTGTTGGAAAGATTATAAAATAAAGGGTATTTTTGGTTTTAAAATAGAAAACAAGTAGAGGAGAACACCAGAAATATCAAAACAAGCTCTATCTGGAGACACCTGCAGATGCTGACACCGAGAACAGTGTAATGGGCTGGGTGCTGCCTTAGGAATGGAATCACAAATGGGAAAGGGTCATGGCTGGGAAGAGAAACTTCAAGACACAGTTTCTCCCCCAAAGCAGGCAGCATTCAGATCTGATGCATTTGTCTGGCTCCTACATCTACTGCACTGGGGTAAACCTCAGACACACACCAGCTCCAATTTTGAGAAAGTTCTGATCCCCATTTGCTTCCCAGCTTCAAACCATCTTCAGTAGCAGACACTGTAACAAGGAAAACTTTTAGTGCAGTCTAGCTATGGGAAAGAGAGTTACTTGTGCAACAATTTTCAGAGCTTCCAAAGATCTGAAAATGGAAATGAATATGAAACCTTTGGGTGGGGGTGGGAGTTATTGATAAATGAGTAGAATCAGAAGCACATTAAAAAAACCATTGAAGGGTGAGCCTCTAAAACTGCAGAAGTTTCAGAAATTCACTTTGGATAAGGCTCCAAAAATTCATCTCATGTGAATGGGAGCTCCAAAGTATCTGTATCATTTTGAAATGGTAGATGCTTGCAGGAGATGATTCTTTTAGGACTTTAGGTCAGCAGTAAAGTTAGATGAGCTTTTTATGCCTGAACAATACTCTGAATGGATAACTTAGAGAGTGTTTATCTGCGCTCTCACAAAGGTTTTGGACTTGGTTTGGTGTTTGGATTATCTTTTATTTTATCTGGCTGCCCTTATGAAGAGTACATTTACATTTTGTTCCCTGCAATATAAAACAATGTGGCTTCCCTAGGGAGCCTGGTAGCCTGATAGTCTGTATCTGGGCACACTTACTAGTTTGAAGAGCTTTTCAGGACAGTTGGCAATTGATGGCATTTTTCATGGACAGCAAAATCCTGAAATCAGCAGGGAGCTTTTTATCAGAACTAGATCACCTCTTCAGGATGGTGCCCTCTTCCACCATATGTTGTCCTGTCTTTTGTTTGGCAGGTTTATGCTCTACTTTGAGGTGGCAAAGATGCTAGTGTTTGAGCTAGGGTGGCTGCCACCCTGGTAAGACTTTGAGTTAACAGCTGTGGATTCTTTGCTCTTGGTGATTCTTGCTTTAATTATGGAGTAGGAGGGCCATCTTGGTGTGATTTGGGGTTGTCCAGATGTGTGTGGGTCACTTCAGCTGCAAAGAATTTCGTAACTGTACAGTGCCATGTAAGATACAGCTCTGGACACAGAAAATTAATAGTCTCAACCTATGGCTCAAGCTGGAATCTGTCCTGTTGACTCTGTGAGTTTTTATCAGCTTTTACCATCCACTCGTGACAGTGCCATACATAAAGTTTGGTAACTGCAGAAACGGAGCCTGAATCTGTACTGAGGCCGGGCAAAGCTAGTCGGAGAGTGCAGAACAATTCCTGCTTACCTTCCACTCCCTGTACACACAGAGTGGACCCAAACTTAAGCTGCATTTTTACCTACTATGTCCACTACAAAAGCCAATGCCTGGAGTAGCTTATCCTGTTCAGTTTAAAAAGACCAGTGTTAAATCAGCCGGGTTATGAATTTTTCTCTGTTCAGGAAGTCCCGTGTTGAAAAATAAGAAAAGGAAAAAACTGCTTAGTCCCTCAAACTTGAAAGTCAAGATATTCCCACACAGCATAGGCCAGATCCTGAAGGGCTTTATGATACATTTCTCTTGTGCAGGGACGCCAAACACAGGAGGAATTTCTACACATGCACAGCAGAGAAAATCTCTGTGGCAGCTGTTCACATTTCCTCGTGGAGGGAAGGGGGAGGAAGTAGGTGCTTTGGGGCCCTAATCGGTAGCTTTGGACAGCACACAAAAGCTTCAGAGTTAGTGTCAGAGTGGGGAGCAATGAGCAATGTCCACTAGTCCTCAGCCAACAGCCAGCAGCAGCCCAGCTGTGGGCCAGGTCTGTGGTTTGGAGTCCCCTGAGCTCTTGGGACTGAGGATTCCTTTTCCTCGGGCTGGCAGTGCTTCAGGCATCCGACTTTTTCTAACACTCTCTACCCCATTTCTCAGGATTTGATTATGAGCTAATTAGAAGGCACTTTTCTCTAAGACAGCATCCTTTGATTACATTGAGAAAACACACTACATTGTTGTTTTTTTCCTCCTTTATGAACAATTTTTTTCTTCCAAGGTATGAAATATCTGTTTGGGGTTTTTCTTGGACTTGATTTCAGTGGCATGACAGTAAATCTGCCTGCAGAAGTCCAGTAACTTTCTTACACTTTGCAGCCTAAGTGGAAGCCTCAGTTGGGCAACTTTAAAATGAAAAGTTCTGGTGCTCGTTACAATAGCAAAACCTTTTAATAGCACCAGAGAGGCAGGGGAACTTCACCAGATAACTAAATCCATTGATCTCTAATCCTTTGGGCCATACTTACTGTGGAAGACTTGCATGCATGGCTTCAATCCAGAACCGCATGCTGCCAAAAAACGCTTAGTACGTTAGCAGCCAACAAAAATGTAAGAGGTCTGCTCTGCATGTGGGAAACAACATAAAAAGAAGTGGTTTTTTAGCTTAGTCTGACAAACGTTAGCATATAACACTGATATTAAAATGAAATGGCAGAAAGTCTCAATCAGATCTTGGATGTTGGGGGACTTATATGTGCTAATTAAAAGGGACTGGGTGGCACTTTAGGCTGCTCTGTTGTAAGTTTCTTCTCAAGTACTCCAGTTCAAAACTTTCCTCAGGGAAGAAGCTGCTATTAATGTGCATTTCTTGTAGGCTGAAACATTAAAAAGAGATCTACTAAAGACAGATGCATTTCTTCCTCTATTTAGACACAAATACAGATGTTATTCATATCAAATATATATAATTCTCTGTCTTTGGTGACTGATCTTAAGGAACTATAAAATCTAGCTAAATATATTTATAGCTTTAGAGTAGTGCCTATACTCAGATAACTCTTAATGCACTTCTCTATAAATATCAATTAATAATGCACATCAGAGGCAGGTCTGTATTAAATAAAAGCTCATGCTATGCCTTCCAGGTACCACTGAAAGTCTCAGAGACTCTGTAAATGCAGAAATAGTTGCATTTTTTTAGATAATATCACTAAGTCATACTGGCCCTTGTGGTTTTCACTGTGTGTTTGATACTTTCCATTTTTCAGCTCACCAATATTTTATTTGTGTATGTGTACACACGTGTGCACACATCCCTTATAAACTCTTTATAAGTTATTTATTATCTTTCCGAGTGTTTTTGAAAAAAGTTCTTTGTGTGTGTCAAAGGACCTACACATGCAATTCTTATTGAGCAGAAAATGGCAGCCACTGTATCAATTAAAAAACACCCCAAACAGGACAACCATTGATTTTTGTTTGTATCAGGGTGACATAAAAAACCCCATGGACTACCCCATTTCTCTGACTACAGCATTCAGAGATATTTCTTACAGGCAAGTTCCAGCTTCCTGTGGGCTTGTGCAACTCTTGTGCCTGTTGGGACTTCCTTCAAATAGTGGGAACACCAGGTGATGATGGCCACAGTTGAGGTGAGGTCATGGACACACCTGATACCTTCCAGAAATACCCCTTAATCTGGTA
Organism: Corvus brachyrhynchos; assembly: GCF_000691975.1. NCBI lineage: Eukaryota > Metazoa > Chordata > Aves > Passeriformes > Corvidae > Corvus > Corvus brachyrhynchos. The sequence continues at coordinate 7,392,047 of NW_008237222.1, forward strand.
CCTGTTCCCATTTGTACGAGGGTGACCTGGCAAAATCAGACATATTCTTCAGCAAGTATCTCTTAAAAGTCTAGAGCAAACACCATAATACCCAGGATTTGTGAAAGATTTGGTCTGGAATCTGTACATCTAGTAACACTGGTGTGTTTGTAGGTGCAAACTGGACATGTCTAAACCATATTCTGAGCAAATATTTTTCACTCAAATTCCAGCCTATGTTCACAGTCAACTTCTAATTCTATCACATGGACAAAAGTCTTTGAGTAGGTGTAAGGTTTGAGTCATACAGGAGTAAGCATGGCCCAAAGCACACCACAGCCCATTCCATGGATGGGCAGGGCATGCTCTCATGACATGCAAAACCTGTGGTTCATGTCACCTATCTCAGCTCTGGCGCCCATCTAGAAATGGCTTGGAGGTAGCACGTTGCAAGGCATGTGGAATTTATGGGTGACCTGAGCTTGGATCACCCAACAAAAGAGTGACTGTACCATGTTTTGATCAAGTGTCCAGTGTCTACCAATAGGAATGCACAGATCTGAGCCAGGGAAAATACCAGACTTCACCTTGCTGCTGAAGCTGTGCTCTCAGCATGCTTGGTAAGACCTCCTTCAGATGCCTCACTTCTCAAATCCAGCACAACACGCCAGCTCTGTCGAGTCAACGAGATCAAGGAGAGGTAAATCACTTAGATCCTCTCAGGAGACAATCAGCAACTCACAAGCTGGGCTTTTTAGACAGAGTTTTTGTAATGTATCCATAAGTTAGAATGGAGCCACTAGGCATCGTTGAGAAACGTCATCTGCCTCAATACGCTTGGAATTAAAGACAGTTCACAGAGCAAAAGTAAGCTATTAATATCCTGTATTCATAATGCTACATTTCTTTGCTTTTTTTTTTGTACTTCTGAAAACCCTACAATAATCTCCAGTCCTAATTCTACCAGATCCCTTTCTTCTAGTTCACAATAATGAGATATTACAATATCCTCTGGAAGACGGAGGCACTGACAGAATGCACTCCAGCACTGCGTGTTCTACCATACCACAGCACAATGGGACACCATTACTGGGAACCAAGTCTGCTCAATCTTGTTATGTCCTTCCAGAGCCAAATCCTGCTTGACTTACTCATGCAAAAATCCTATTGAATTCAGTGGGCATTTTGCCTGACAGGGGAGCAGTGAAGAGCCCTCCTTATTTTTTCAGGCTTTTCCCTGAAGAGGGGCCTGAGCATTCAAGATGTTGATTTGCTGCTGGGTGGCCCAGGACCATGTATCTTCTCAGGAGAGCTTCAGTAACTCCTAGGACAAATTAATCAGGTGATTAAGAAACTGTGATTTCTGATGAGCTTTGTCTTTTCAGTTTTGTTTTGTTAATCCATTAAAGCAAACCTTCAATCAAATGATTTTATTTATAAACTCTTTTGAAATCACAAGTTTTTATTTACTTTAGATAAATAATACTAGTTTCTTGTGAAAACAGAGCATCCAAAAACAAGAGAAAAACATTTCCTCTGTTCACCCAAAAGTTGTAAGCTGCCAGGAGGGCTTTCTTGACACAGCAGCATGTTTGTCCTATAGTCCTTCAGACCAACATCTGCTCCCCAGATTATAATGAGTTTTTTGTTCAAACAGAGAAAGATTTAACTTAGATTGGGGGGAAAAACCCCAAAAGAAATGCCACGGAAACCCCACCCCACACCTTTAAAAAGCATTAATATCATCTAACTGATTTGCTGAAAACTCAGGGTGTTTTCACTTTCTTGTGATTATTTAATCTAACAAATTCACATGACTTGTTTGATCTGTTATTACTGTCCTGATAAAGTACAAACGAACCTATTAATGCAAGAACTGTACCCAGATAATGATCCATCAACCCTTCCTTTTTTCTTTTTCAACCCTTCCAGAACCCCAGGATCTGGCCTGTTAAACATGCATTGATTTTCCTATGATACAATAATTCCTCAGATTTCTGACAGAGCCCCAGACAAGAACCTCCAGATTAAACTATGGATTTGACATACCTGAGAGAACAAGTGACAACTGCCCCTCAAGAATATCTTGATATTTTCAGTTGTGGGTTCCAGTACAATTAATCATAAGTTCAAATCTCTGATTCTTTCTCCCACCAAACTTCACCTAAGGACTAAAATTGTAGATTTGTCACTTAACAACACCTTTTGCAGCTTCTTCCTTTTGTGCTTGCACAATGATTTCCAAGCATTTGGTGCCTATTGCTCACCCAAGAACCTTAACATAGCAGCCAACCATAAATCTGTTTCTTTTCCCAACAACCATAAGAGTTTAAAATCCAAAAATCCTCCTTCACAGATTTTAAGGATTCTTTCAGAAGGTCAAGTCACCGTCTGTAGACATATTACTATTGATGCATTTTCCAGTTCATGTTATCTAAGAAACAGTGAGCAGTTATCGCCATTTGATTATATCCTCCCCCACCAGCCCCCTCAATAAAGCAGGATAAATATATATTGGATTTGAAGGATAATTTTGGTCAGAATTTCCTGTAACAGATCAGCTCCTTAGCATGTGAGTCCACCTTTTCCTTTCGCTAAATATGCTCCAGCTGGTTCTGTGGAGAATTGTGACGCATGTATAGAGTCAACAGGAGTGCCCTTCTAGGAAGGTTAATGCATAAATTATATTCCTCCTCCTTATTCATCTCTTCTGATGTTTGAGTGAATGGTTGCAGCAGTAATAATTAAGTAACATGAACTTATATAAAGGAGGTATGGATCATGTCATTACACTTGCATGCATATAAAGTACCCCTTTTTTATGCGAAATGAGGTATTGTTGCCAAAGGTACTCATAAACAAGGAAAATAAGAGGAGGATGTTCTCCTCACCCAGATTCCTCAAGTTAACTCCACATCACTCAAACTCTACATGTAACAGAATAACAGCTCCCTATGGCTTCTTTTATGTTGTTTTGGATCCCATTTTGCTTAAGTAACTATACTTACTTAAGCAGGGGGAGATATTTAAATCAGAATTAGTGAGCAGGATTTCAGAGGATTACAGGAACACACAAGTTCTTAGCATCACATTTATTCAAGCTGTACCTGCATTTTCCTCCTAAACTGAAGGCAGTATCTTTCATCACACTATTGAGGAGAACTAAATTTCTTATGGACTGTTGGAAGTCATGGAAAATTTCTGACTGTAGATTGGATGGGCTTTTGAGTGATCTTAGGCATTGATCAGCACGGCTACCCCTTGAGTAACCTTCATTGGTTAGAGAACCAACTCCAGAATGCATTTAGACTGACTAAAACACACTTGGCTTGCACAGCTAAACAGGAATTAAGCTGCTGAAGCACTCAAGAATACTCTTACAACACAAAATGTAGGTGTCACCATAGGACATGTTCACATAATTTTGTTTACGTTAGTTAGCTAGGACAGCAAGGTGTGGTGATACATGCCTTAGCCCTGGCTGCACTGCCCTGTCCTTGCAAGCCCAACTTCACTGTTGTTGCTGGATGGAAAAAGGTCAGGTATGCTGGAAAACACGGCTTTATTTTGCTGGATAGGCACTCCCTCAAAAGCTTTGCAGTGGGAGCACTATCTGCACCAAACCATTTCCAGAGCCATTTCTACAGCTCTCTTTGATGCAGTTCTTGGTTCTAACTGGCATAAACAGTTCACTGAAATGATGGGGAAAAAGTAACTTTGCCTTCATTTTTCTAAAGTATTAACTGTAGCAATGTTTTTGTACTGGTGGAGCTCTTAGATATGTTTTAGTTTAATACCACAGCATCAGCTATATATACATCTCTTCTGTTAAACAATAAAGTAAAACCTAACCCCAGGCCAGTATCCTTAATTTCCACCAGGGGGAATAATTTTTTTTTTTTTTTCTCTCTTAAACTGGTGAACTGTGACAAAGTTATTTTGCAACTTAACAAGTCTGCAAATTATTCTCATTTCCTCTTTGGCATTACTCCTCACTGAGCTGATATAACTAGTGTTTAGTAAAAACACTTCAGCAAGGTAAGGTTTGTATACTCACAAAGCTGGAGAAATGCACAGAAGTAATTTCTGGAATTGGTTAAACATCTCTACGACTAACTTTGTGAAAGTAGGATTGTTGAGTTGAACTATTAGGTGCTGAAGTGTAAAGCAAGAGCCGACGTCTTTCGTGTGATAATTCAAATCATTTCAATTCATTTCCTTCTTGGTTGGACAGAAACATGTTTTCAATAGTAAAGAAATCTTGAGGGAATCCATTGACCTAACCAGTCTTATAATGCAAGAAGTTAATGGACAAAAATGATATTCATCTTCAGTTTATAATAGCATTTTCTTTTCACAGAACCAAAACCATACAAAGGCAAAGTATATTATAAGAGCAACTACTACTCTGGTAGATACATGACCTTTGTTTAAGTAACAATTACTTGGTTGGTGGAAAAATAAAATAAAACCCCCACAAATTTTTATTCTAAGATAATAAATTATAAATTATGAAAGTCTAAAGCACTAAGCAACTTGTAAGCAACAGTCCTGTCTCTTAGCAACGAGCCATGGAAAGCAGCTTGTTGATACGAATAGAGCAGACAGGATTGTTTTGCAATGATTACCACCAAGGAACTAAGAACAACATTTTAACACCTGCCTCAGGGCACTTCTGCACCTAGCTATCCATCTCTCCAGTGGCCCACAAAGCCTGGGCTGGATGCCAAGCGGCTTCTGAGTCCTGCCTCCTTCCCAGAGCTGGCCCACTGCAACAAAAACGACCCTGGAGGAAAGATCAAAGAGGTAGAGTTTAGGTGTGTCACACACTTGTGCCTGCTCCTATTTCTTTAAACACCTTTTTTAAAAAAATGCATGATCATTAGTGTAAATGTTTATTTTTTACCTCTTTCTCTGCCCCTTTAGTGCTGTGTGTCTAGTCTATACTTAGCGTTATGAATGAATGCAGACAAGTTTTTGATATTAAGCCAACATTTTTTTACTGCAGTTTTATTCTTAAATACCCAGCATTAAGAGTTGGAGCAACGGTGCAATCAGCAGCACCTTGTTGTTGTTTTGCCATTGTGCTGGTTTCAAAAACATACAAAGAAAATATTTTCAGGAATAAAGTGTCTGCTAAGTCCCTGAACTAACATTAGTGGTGGCTCATTCATTCTCTCAGGTAGAACATTAGGATACTGAAGGGAAACTGTAGAGAAGGATAGCAAAAATTAAGGGGAAAAAAAAGGGTGATGTGAAATCCAGGCAGATGAAGCAAAAAACCTTATGAGAGGAGTGAAAATAAAAGAGGGAAGGGAAGGGAAGGGAAGGGAAGGGAAGGGAAGGGAAGGGAAGGGAAGGGAAGGGAAGGGAAGGGAAGGGAAGGGAAGGGAAGGGAAGGGAAGGGAAGGGAAGGGAAGGGAAGGGAAGGGAAGGGAAGGGAAGGGAATAAAATTGGTGTGAAAGTGAGAAAAGCTTGATAACAAAGGATAGAAATGGGACAACAGAGAAATAGAAAAGAGAAAGAAATGTCATGAAGGCACACACACTGCTTTGCTGTTAGCAGAAGTAATTTCCCTTGCAGAAAAGAGTGCAGAGAGAACAGCTAAAAGGAGAATTTAATTCTGATCTGCTGGAAATCCATCATTGACTCATGAGACCTGGCAATTCTTCCAGTCCACTTTAAGCCCTAAGTGAGTTGGAGCACTGATCAAAGCCTACAGGCCAGCTTAGCCTATAACCCCATCTATCTCCACATTATACCTGAATTTATTAACCAATGCAACTGTGCTAAGCATGTTTCTATCAACATAGCTTTCCTGCTGCGGGCTGGAATGTACATATGCCAATTTTTTTTTTATTTTTTTACTCTGGACCAAACTGCCCTATACTTGCTAAGGATACCTGGAGTTGAGTTGGAACATATTTGTTTCACGTGAGTCTTTTATGTGAAGGCCAGAGACCCATTGCAGAAAGGCAGAGTTTTGTTACTTCTTTTTTTTTTAAATTCCCTATCCAGAGTAGACTGATTTAAACAAAATTTGCTAAATGTAACTACTGCCATTGCTGCATAGGCACATTAAACAAATGCATGGGTTGATCCACCTCAAGAAACTATTTGTTTTCCCTGATGCAAAATCCTGGAGGATTTGGTCATTGTGTCTTATACACTGTTAAGGCTCACCAGGCAAAAGTAGGCTTCTCCTTCACTTTTCTTTTGGGTGATTGAATATGAAGTCCAGCTCACTGCACATCCTTATGTGAGATAGTTTAACACGGTACCTCGAGGCTCTGTGGTCCCAGAATGCAGCGCAGCTCACTGGCAGTAGTTCAGCTGAAGACTAAACATTTGGCTCAGTGACAGCAGAGCTGCCAAGAGTTGGCAACAAGAGACTCACAGGGAAGCAGCAGGCTGCTAAACCCTTTCACATTTTTAATTAGATCCACACACCCATGTCTTTGAGCTATCATAAATATACAGATGACATAGAGAGCATTATTTGGGGTAAGGGAAAAAAAAAGGAAGAAAAGAAAACTGTACTGTGGTATCTCTTACCTTATTAAAATAATTTACCTACAGCTAGTCTTTGGAACCGAGGGGGGGAAAAAAAGGGTTTGTGACTTTTAACTCAGATAAAAGTCTCTCCCTGCCTACAGTCGAATTCACCCTGCACACTGAAGATGCAGGGTCCTGAGATGACTGACACGTCGCCTTAGCTGCAATAGCATCGCCAGAAGAGGGCATTATTGGCAGCAACTCCAGTGTGTAATTTCCCAGAAGAGCTATACGTTCAAGCTCTAAGTATTCTTAAGTGTGTTTCTTGCTATGATGTTGTTGTTAAAATTATTTGTTTGGGTTTTCTGTCGTTTGCACTGTTGTTACTAATTTCTAAAAACAACTCGATATACTAAAATCTCTTTCATTTATTTTTTAATTAATTTCTGTGCAAAAATATTTTCCAAGTTCAGTTCTTCCTAATCTTTCTTTCTTCCTGACTTTCCTGTTAAACTCCTTCCTTCAAAATAATGATGATATTTGATTGGTTGTTTAATTTAATTCCTTTATTTTTTACATTATCACACAGAACAATTCCCCTGCCACTCATCACTTTTTTTTATCTGACACTGTTGAGATCAACAGTAATAAAGATAGATATCAAATACATTTTATATTGGCAATTGACATCGTCATATAAGACAACCCAATGCATAGGATTGAAAGATCTCTTCTTATGTCCAAGAGCTGTGACACTCAAAGTATTGTCTCTTGTCTCTTTTGTTGGAAAGTCTTAACATTTTATTCAAAATAAAAATTGTAGCTCTATCATCAACCTGCAGCGTAAAAACATGAACAAAGGATCTTTGCAACTGGCCTGGAAGGGCTAGGATTTTCTTCTTGTATTTCTCCTAATTTTAAAGAAAATCTAATAACGAAACAAAGTACTTGAAATGCTGTAGGGCGAAAAAAGAATCACATGTTGTCCCGCCTGGAAGCACAAGTTTCATAAATAGACACTATAGCAAACATCAAAGAAATTTCTGTGCAAAGAAACCAACAGATCATGTATATTTTACATTGCCCATTCATTCCAAACTGTGTTAGCCACAAACTGCCAGTTAACTCTGAATGTGCAAACCACGGTCCCTTCATCCTGGATATCTGGAAAATTGTTCATGTCATCCTCACTTTTTTCTCCTGTATAAGTTAAATTCAGCCATATCTTACTTCCCTTGATTGTTCTCCTGTGTATTTCACCACAAACTGAGAGGCACAGAGTGACCCAGTACTTTTGTCTGACCCAGGGCAGGTCCTTGGTGAACTTTTCAGCCCACAAGATCCATGACCATTACCACAAAATCTGCTCTGACTTTGTGTCCCCAGAAGCTTCATTTCTCCCTTAGTATGGACTCTGCTCTGCACCAAAGAGCTGGCTGTATAGGAAGCACCTCTTACAAATGGAAATAGGAACGGGCTCTAAAGAATGGGTTAGCTCTTGGGCTGTGCAGAAGCAGTCTACTTGAGCTAGTTCCCTCCTCAGTATGTAGGGGAAATGCTCAATTTTGACCTCTTTGGGCCTTTTCTTCACTCCTTATATCCACCATAATATTCTTGCAAAATGCTTTGATGTTCCAAGGGCAGCCAAAGGGAAAGGAAGCATCCCCACATCTTGCCAGGAATTCAGAGCCTCAGTTACTAGGAAGCATTTCATTGGCAATTTTAATTGGAGGTGGACTGGGCCACTACTAACCTTCACACCATAAGGTTGTGAAGGAAGACATGTTAAGGCTGTTAAATCATTGTGTGGGGCATCTTTTTAGCATTTGTAAAATGATTAGCAAAATAAGACCTCTCTCTTGCTTTGGGGTACCAGCATCCAAGTGAGTGAATAAAAATTAAAAAAACCAAAATGACTACAGGTAAACATAATTGATCCTCTTAACAGTTTACTGCTGCTAGTAATGAGACACGCTTCTTAGGGGCAGATTCTACAAGTAGTATTTATGCTGAAGTGAAAAAGAAATTTTAAAAAGAAAAAAAAAATACAAAAAGATGATTAAAGAATCTGCCTAGAATATTAACCCCATATTTTCACCAAACTTCCACATGACAGAAGCTCAAGAACATTTCACAGGTTCAGACACAGAAAAAACATCTCCTAATTATAGTACTAATAATACTGTTTCTCATTATTAGCTAAGTTTTAAAACAGATTTCTTTGATAGCAAAACCATATTGTTAATATCCTCATGTGTCAGTTGTATCAGTATTAAATAAGCAAGTTTCAATGTAATTAATACAAGTGATCTTGTATCTCAGTTACATGTATCTTATCTGGAAGAAGGCATTTTAACAGAGATGCATTTTTTAATGAAGTCTGGGCTTCAGTTTATCAGACATTTAAAAGAAGGAGTGGTGCCTCTTTTCTTCCCTCTCACTCTCTTTCTTCCTTATTTTCCTCTGGAAGGTACCTATCTTGATACTAACCAGCCCCAAGCATGTTTACTATAACTGTCCAACGGAGGTAAATACTTGTGCTGATTCATTAAAATTCTTGTTCAGATCTGATCAAAACCTGGATGTCAAATCTGCCCTCTGCCCATGCAGGCTTCTCCATGCCAGCCTTTTTCAGACCTGCCAAGTTACCAGTCCTCTGGCTATTAACAATTGTATTCAGAGGTTTCAGCAGAAAAATGGACAAATGAGAAGCAAGAATGGAAAATCCTGTTTAAATCATCTACTCTATTTCCATGTCACTGCTGGAAACTTTGCTAAATTTACAGACTTTGCTGTCATCAGTGCTAAAAGAGATTTCTCTGTACAGCTTTTGCTGCATCAGATCCATGCAGCAAGCTGTTAAAAAAGATGGGGTAGATGGGTGTGATTTTGACCTTTCCAGAATGAGTTGTGCCTCTCTGGATATAGAAAGACCTAAACCAGAGTTTGTGCACAAACTTTGGTGTGAATATTTCCATCAGCTCCACTGAGCCTTGGGGCAGCTGTATGGGGAAGAGAAACAAGAATGATGGCTTGTGTTTGTCCCTACCAGCAACCTCCCCTACTTACATACCCAGAGTGAAGTTAGACTGTATAGACCCAGCCTTGGACTGTTCTTTTGTGGGCAGATGGGAGAGAGGTTACTCTGCAGATGTTTTGAACTGTCTAGGCACAAGATATTCCCCAAAACTGAAACTGGATAATGTAGCACAGTGGTGCCTCTCAACACCTTTCCCTGCAGAGATCATTTGTTTAAGCACGACATGTAAAACTTAAAGCACGTAACATTTGTTTCGGAGCTGGGTGTACCTATGACACTAGGAAAATTGGCAGAGTGTGTGTCTGGGTGTAAGACCTGGTCAGAAATCTGTAAGTGAAATGTAAACTTCCAGTGCCCAAGCACAACTCAGTGCTTCAGTCTTCCCCATTTCTGGCACTGAAAATGAAAGAAGGGAGAAAGCAAAGCAAAAAATAAGTCTTTGTGCCACTATGAATCTGGTTCAGACATGCTCTGCTTTGGCTCAGCCACCAATCAGTCCTTCTTGGGCTCTTTTACTTACAGAAATGGCTGAAGGACATGCTTGGCACATCGTCCGTTTAGTCCAGTCCTCCCTCCTTACACCCCAGTCCGGAAGCAGCTTATATGCCAGACCCTGTGATGGCAGTCCTCAGAAGGGAGCACAGCACAGAGAACATTCCTGAGAGCCCATTACCAGGCACTGCTTGGTCCAGTTGCACTGGAGAGGTCAGATTTGTGATCTGACAAAGTGTGCAATTACAAGTGCAACTGTTACCTGTCCCCAAAATTTTCATGGTTGGTCTCACACACTGCAATGCTATGCTAAATTTGTTGGAAAAATTTTTTTTGGCTGTGAAAAACATGTTTCAATCATATTTATTTCTCTTTGCTGCTCCACCTAAAAAAGCATGTCCAGGAAGTATTTATTTTCAAGTAAAGAGGCAGCTTTCATAGTCTCTTTCATCTTTTAATGAGACACAAAAAATATACTACTTTAAATCAACAGCACTGAATCCAATTAAAATATATGAAAAATGATATCTGGTTTACTGTCAGACTTTGCAGCTGTCTTGCATCTTAAAAACAAAAAAAAATCCTATACACTTGCTTGTCAAAGTAAAATAATTTAAATATTAACTTTTTCCTGGTTTGTTATTTAAAAGAATCATGTTTTTTAATTGTTTGCTTATATTCATATTGTTCTCATTTCTGTCAGCAAAATAGTTCTGAACAACCCCATTTTAGCAAGCAAATTTATTACAGTTATAAATAAAGTGATTATTTCAGCAGCTGTAAAATGTTCCAATATACACTACAATTATTCCTTCAGTAAAGGTTCTAAACCTTTACTAATGCACCATTTTGTGCATTCCATGCAATAAGCAGTGGCAGTCCAGGGGTTAGGAAAGCAACTTTTCCTCAAAGCAGCTTTGACGAACTCAAAAACTACACTTAGTCCCACAAAAAAATCACAATAATAAAACTCCATTCAGTAATACCTTAATTAGCCTTATAGCAATAAATTATTAAACAAATAAAATGGACACCAGAAGCTTGCTTATTGATGCAAGCAAGTACCTCCCTGCCCCATCCTTCCACAAAAATCCTCCCATCCCTAACACATTAAAAATCAGGAAAAAAAATTCAGGGACTTTCCTGTAATAAGCATATAATTTTGAATTTATGTGGAATTTTGTTGCTGTTGTTGGGGTTTTTTTTGATTTGTTCCAGTCAGAAATAATGCAAAGGATTTATATAGTGTGCCTTAATTTCAGCATAACAAGGAATACCTGATTTCATATTTCCCCTCTATTCTATCCTGAAGATAGGATCGGTACACTGAAGGCTGAGAGAGAAAAAAATCCCAAATGCTGTTGCAGTCATTGTGAATTTTGTCTCTGACTTCAGAGAGGCCAAGATTTCTCTCTCAATAGTCCCTTGTTTATAGATCACAGAATCACCTCAGACCTTTTGGTCAAAAATTGCACTGGAAACTTTTATTTAGGTTTCTGCCCTTTCTTCTCCCCTAGCCCTGCTTCACGCTCCTCTTTGAGTTTAGAAGAGTGGAGGAGCAGAGCTGGCCACTAAGGACAGGGCTTGGGGGTTCAGAGAAGGGAGCACTACCCTTTACCACAAATACATCTGTGGTCATTAAATTTAGTGGGGTTCAAAAAAATCTGTCAGGACAAGCTTAGTTCAGCTTTCCTCAGCCTTTTCTCTACTAGAAAAGTTTCTCACAGATCCCTCAGCTGCCAGTTCCAGATATCTTATAAAACTAAAGCTGAGCACACGCCTATGCTACCATCCAGACACCACTGACTGATGCCTGTAACTCATTGCCAAAACGTAGGAGCAGGAGCGTGCAAACTAATCATTGCAGCAACTGTGCATTTAAAATTTAGCCCGTTTTCCACTAACAGGCAGAAATAACATCCCATCCCTCTTCCATCCAGGAGCTAGTAATACTGCCAGATAAACTTCCTAAGAATTCTTTTCAGCCATGAACCACAGAACGCTGAAACCAAGAGGAAATTTTCCTAATCCAAACACTGTTTCACAAAGGACAACTGCAAGTCTTCTCCCACCCACACCCAGAGCAAGGTTCCCTCATTTATGAAATGCCCATAACTAGTAAAGATGTTTTCATTCCTACCTTCCCTGGCAAAGTCCCAGGTGCAAGCAGCAACAAGCACAGGAAGCCTGATACATAATCTGCCAAGCCTGACTCCAACATTCTTTGCTCCTCACATGACAGATCAGATACTTGGTCAGAACATCTCTGACAATGCTGTCATCCCTCCAATATCAGGTAGCCTAATTTTTTAGGGAAAAGTTAGATCTATTTGTTACTGCCTTATTTATTTGCCCTGTGTAACCTCTAGTCATTTACTGTATTAATCGCCTCTCTGCTTCATTTCAACTCAACTTTGTCATCTCTAAATAAGGAAAACTTATAATTGACAGCCACTTTCTCAGAAAAAAGTTAACATGATTTTTTTCTATTAAAATTAAGCAGGCTGTGTCCAGTTTTCTTAGAAATTTTGCCCTGGATAAATCTAAGGCAAAAAATTTTAAGAACCCTCCAGTGATCCATCATTTCAGTGATTCTGAAATGATTAAACCTGAAGAGAGGTTTGTGCAGTTTGAGAGTGTCAGTATGGACATTTTGTCTAGCTCAAACTGTCCTGTTTACCTGCGTCACCTTCTAAAGAAACCAGAAGCAGAGTTACATATTCTTATTTGAATTTGAAAGCACCATGCATGATGTTTTCTTTTCCACCCTTCTGTTCTCATTTCCTGCCTCTCTCCAAGGTCCAGGTCTGACCCTTCTGACACAGTTTGTTAACCTGGTCAGGAGAAAACCTGGACTCTAGTTCCAACTTTTCATTGTCCTTCTTGGTGTCCTTAGGAAATCACTTTACCTCTCTGCCCTTCTGCTTCTAGTCTCAATTCGTACTTGCAAACACAGACAAGACAACATCTTTCACTCTGTGTTTGCCTGATGCATCCAAATGGGATGGTGGTGGAGAAAGTAAAACAGCTGCTGTATAGTCTCAATAAATTATCATAACACCCCTAATCCATGCAGTGCCATTAATGTTGGGGGAATATTAAGTAAGTCAGTGCTTCATTTGTATCAGTATTCTAATGAGGAGGGAATATTTTCAGCTTTCTCATCTAGTTTGCGTACATGAAACTTCAAGAAAATTTTAAAACCTAGATATACTGTCATTGCTGTGTGGAAAATTCAGTCAGGAATTTCATTAGGTTCTTTTGTAGAGGAAGGAAATCACTGGTAATATTTAACATATCATGAAAAAACACAAACACCCCACCAAGGCCTCTTCCTCTCTTCTGTCCCCCAAGGGTCAATGGTTACTTCAGAGGCCATTTCAGCACCTGTTTGTGCTGAAAAAGGTGCATGTACCTGTGACCAGGATGTATAATGGTAGTAATGCTGTAACCCCAAATGAGATGCAGCATTGAAAGTCTCTGACATGAGACAGATGCCATAATGCTGATGCCACTACTGCAGCTGTGGGGGGTAAAAGGGCTGCTCTTCTCATTATTTAGACAATTCATTAACAATCAAGGCACAGTGCAACTGGTGAACACCTTGCATGGCCACTTCTGTGTTGAATTCTTATAAGGAAATATTGCATCAGTCTGGTGGCTTTCATCACTGCACAGCCAGGTTGCCTGAATGTGCCAATTTCTGGCATGACTTCAGTATTACTGTCTGCTGAAAGAGGGCTGCTGCTGAGACAGGCATGACTGGAAAGTGAGGGATAAGGAAGATGCTCTGGTTTACAGGCTCCTTTCAGGAGCTGTACCAGTTTCATGAGAAGTTTGTAGAAGGAGGAGTATTACATGATGATGGATGTGTGAAAATGACACACCAAAACAAAACAGCACACCCCGTTTCTTCCCTAGGGGAGAGAGTGGAAGAACAAAGCACATGTGACAATGTCAGTCGTTGCTTAATGGACTACTCTGGGACTTTCAGCTAGTACAGTGATGTGGACAACATTAGAACTTCTTTGGGGCTACAAAGCATAGCAGTAAAACGGTGAAAACTTGAAGGTCATGCCCCAGATTTTTAGAAGACAGCCTGAAAAAGCTCTGTCATCTTTTTGGCATGGTAATTTTTACCTGCATGCTGGCCTAAGAGTACCTCAGAGGAGTCCTCTGTATGGTCTCCATAAAAATTTGTGAGAGTAGTCCTCTGTATGGTCTCCATAAAAATTTGTGAAAACTTATGGGATTTATGAGAAATTAATCTTGAAATATTTCAAATTGGAATTAGAAAAAAGTACAATCACTGTTGTGTTCCATACTGTTCCATTTCTATATCTTCTAAGTGAAAAATGAAATTTCCTATTTAGCGATAATTTTCTCTTTTGGGATCTTAATAATTTTAATATTAGAAAAATAGAGAATTTAAGAGATAAAATTAAAAAAAAAGTCTGGAATTGTTGAAGAAAAAGTGATGACTAACATGCACACTTTTCTCCATCAAAATTATTTGAGAACACTTTTTATATTTCTGTTCTTGTTCCTTATTTTATTTTACCTTGATGAGGAAAATGATTTCTCATCCTATTTGGGTCCAGACTCTGCTCTCTTGTGTCTCTGTGATATAATGTAGAAGGCCACCATAAAGATGACTATGTGCATTCTAAGAAATTTTAGATACTTTCTATTGTAGAACAGTTCTCTGCCACCCTAGTTTGATTTGTTAGAGCAGTGTGCTGCATTTAAAATTAGCCTGAACACCTAATAATTTGTTTGGATTAGGGTTTGGACAGTAGACCACAGAATAAAAAGACTATACACAATCATGTTCCAGATCTTTCACAAACACAAGAAGAGTTATCTAAAATTCACCTCTGCTTTTAACAAGGAAAATTTATACACAAGTATGTCCTGGAATTTTACAGTGATGTTTAAAATTTGGGTAAGCATTAGCGTAAAACAAAAAAACATATACAATATCTAACATAAAAACCTGAACATTTCTCAAGTGGGAAAATCTCAAAAGAAAACTCAGCCAAGGTTCAATTCATATGTAAAGCCAATGTTGAATTCTTGTCAATAATGAGAAATAAGAGACAAGAATGCAAACTGCCAATGGTAGACAAATAGAGTAAATAACAGAATACACACACCCAGATATTTTGAAGTCTCTTGAATAAGTATGTTAAAGGGAAACATCAAGTTAGAGTTCTTTTAGAAACATATGAGTTTCTGGGCACAAAAAGGAGAAGACAGTGAAGGAAAATCCGAATATTTGCTGCAAAGCATTAACCACATTCCTTCCAATAAAAATTATCAAAAGGAAAATATGTAAAGAATCAAGCTGAGAGATATAACTTGCCTTGAAATTGTAAAGGCCACCTCTCAAAACATGCATTATCCATTTAAAATACACTGACGTTATCCACCACTTCAATGGTATTTATAAACCCTTTCTCTCTTTTCTTCTGTCATTTTATTTTAAACTCGTGGTTTTTCCTGTCCTCAGTCCTCCACTAAGGGAAAATAAAAATAAAAAAAACTTAGAAATCTTAAAATGCCTATTCAACCACCTTCAGCCTTATATGAACCTTTCTGCAATTTACTGGAAGAATAAAGAGCCAGGAAATCTTTAAAGCATCTTAATTGTTCTCTGAGTGTAATAGAACCCTCAGGAGGCATGGCCCTAAGTTGGCTGTAAATCATATTTGATTCCATGGACTGTGCTATTTCTCCCTGTCTATGGTACATATATGACATGAAAGTAGGTTATTAAATCACACATATGCTTATTTTTCAAACAGATCTTATGAGTTCCTTCCTTTTTTTTTCTGTTTTTTCTTTACCCAAAGAAAGACAGGAAGTGGATATGAAAATGGCAGGGGAACAAATGGTTTCTTGAAAATTAAGAGAGGGTGAGAAAACAGTAATTAATCTGCCATGGCTCTAACAATTTTTTTTTTCTAAGAAGGCCTAGTCTATCAATCTTCTTCCAGTCTGTCTACCATTGTCCTTTTACCACCAGTATATCATCCATTCGCCCACAAACTCATTTACCAGTTGTCTCCCTTCCTATCCTGAATTAAAACTGCCAACCTGAAATGGTTCAAAACCTTCTTCCAAGTTATGCCAAACAGCTTCTCAGAAACCTCAGGCACACACCTATCCTCTAGGCTGAGAACCACTTCTCTCCTCATTTAACCTTGCTGGAGCTCAGCACCACACCCTTGGTTCTGGGCCAGCACAGAAACCACGTTTTCTGTCTCCAACAGGAGCACTCCAGCACACCGTCCTCTAATACAAATAACCAACCCTCAGAATCAGATGGCTTCTTCTTTTATGAGACAGTCCTTACTGAATTTAGAAGAATTCATCTGCTGTCAGTCCATGATCCTGTTTGCAATTAGAATTGAAAATAAAATAGGAAAAGGAATAGGAAGAAAGAACTGAAGATCCTAGCCTTTGCTCCTGTAGGGAACAAAGAAAACTACCCTACCAAAGCTTGTCTCTCCTCTGCCTTATGTTTGTAGCTATAAGGTAAAGGATTTTCTTGCCAGCAGATAGAGCGTTAAAGGGATGAATAAGCTCCAAACCTGAAAATTTTGGCCTGTTATAAAAATATAGCAGCAAGGTAATAGCTGTGACTTAGTTTAGCAAATCTACAGTAATCATCTGCCCCTCTTCTACTCTGTGCACAATGCACGTACTCCATCTGTCCACATCAGTAGTTTAAATGGGATCATGGGGCACCATCCAACCAGACCCAGAACAATCAACCAGCCCCAGTCAAAAAAATTGTGTTTATAAAGCTGTATGAACATAGATTTATGGACAAACATGGGGCTAAATTCTTCATGTGCGTTATTGTGTGTAGAAACATTTTCTAGGAAACTGAGTTGGAATTATATAGTGAAAATCCCAGGCACTAATTATGATACAGCAAATAACATTTAAGTGTAAGAAGCAGCTTTTCTTCCTTTAAGGTGATCAAACACTGGAACCTGTTACCCAGAGGGGTGGTGTATTCTCCATCCTGGGAAATATTCAAGCCCCAAATGGACGTGGTTCTGGGAAACCTGTTCTAGTTGATGCTCCTCTGAGATGGAGTTTGGTCTATCTGGTCTCTAAAGATCCTTGCCAACCTCAGCCACTGTTATTTTTGGTTTTGTGGGTGACCTTTGTGCTTTAGTACTTTCTCAAGGGCAAATACATCTGCCATGAGGTCAGACCGTAGGACTATGTACATACAGTCTCTGTCTCCCACTGTTACTGTGGTGGTCAAAATGAATCAGAGCAAGACAAAGAAAACAGAGGTGTTTCTTTAAAGATCCTTGATATTGGATGCGGAAAGTGCAGATGGAGGTTGAAGAAGGTAGGGAAATGTAAGGGTGCACATGAACTGCAATGGTGCAGAGTACTTTTGGTTCCAGAGTATTACCAGCTCATGCCTGGTTTTGAAATCTACACTACAGCATGGAAGAAAGCTGTGATTCCACCTGTTTGGTGCACACCTGAAGCAGTGGGGCACTGCAAATTGTTGAGCAGTGTAACAACATCCTGAGGCTGACCATTTCCTAAGGAGCCTTGCTCTCTCTGCAACTCCAAAGGGAATATAAGGTAAATTAATTCAATCCCTAAGCCAGTTGCCTTGCTGAAGAGCCTGAAGGCACTTATGTAATGTGGACTGGTAGGAGGCACAAATCCTCCAAAAGCTGCCTTAAGGTGCTTGACTGCCACACCACACCAGTTCAAGGCTCACTTTAATGTTGCAAGTCTGGCCTCCCATTTGAGGAAAACAGAATTACCATTACAGACTCCAAACCAGGTGGGCTAACCTAACATTAAAAAGTTTTTCTGCAAGGAAAGCAGAAGGGTGGGAGATGCAAAACAAGTACTGAAGAAGCATAAAGCACCCAGCAGGGTTTCCTTAGCAAAGATCAAATGCCAGAGATTTAGTCAACACTAAGAACAACAGTGGAGCAGTATGCCTGCAGTTCCCTTGAAAGCTCAGTATAGCATGTTACCACTTTAATATTAGAATTAAATGAAGAAAATAGAGAAACCAACTCAGATTTGACCTCTGGGTATTCTGCTCAATAAGTCCAGTGTAGCCCAAAGGCAAATAAACTAATGAAAATTATTAACCCACTAGCTGCTGTCTTAACATATGCCAGGTACAAAACAAACATCCTGCAGCTCTAAGGCAGTTTATTTTGGTCCTAGGAAGCATGTTATGTATCTCACTTCCCAGGAAGACAATGCAGTTCTGTGACATGAGGTTACAGTACAGATGGAGTGCTGGTTGACTGCATAATGGTCTGGTGTTGGAGAATTCAAACGTGAGCTGTCTTTATAGATTGGAAGTGCCTGTCTTGCACCATTTCCAGGTTTGTTGTCACTCATAATATTTGAGGGAATGCTTCATGAACCAATAATGCATCTGCACTGAAAATGTTCCACAGGAGCTGTCAACCATCCTATTAGCACACTCACTGACACTGGCCACAGTCTTAAAATAAAGAATAGTTTTATTGAAGGATATACTTGGCATTTTTCAATATTAAAATAATAAATAAATAATGGCATGTTTTCTGTTAAAAATTTAAAATGCAACTGTATCTACCTGGGCTCACTTTGAATTAATTCATTTAGATACAGCATCTGAAAATCTCTGAACATGTCAGTAATGAGCACCTCTTAATGAATTTTAACATTCCATATTTTCAGTTGCTAATGACCCTTAAAGGCACTATAAATACATATTCTATATAAAATGCAAAAACAGGTGGACTTTTTCCTCCTCAATTTAAGCTTATTTCTACCTTGTCATTTATTCTTCAGAATAAGGAGTTCTGAGGTGTCCAAGACATGCCATTCCGCTTCTACTCAGGTAAAATATATATAAATTTAGTCATTTTAAGGAATGCAACCTGATGACTTTACCGAGTCTGCACTGTAATCTACGTGCCTTTCATGGTACTGTGTTATCTCAAGAATTATCTAAAAATACTGCCATTTAACTGCCTGTTCTAGTAAGTCGCTGGGGACAGAACAGTCTCTCAGTTTGAAGAAGAAGCTTTTGTGACCAATCTCTGATGAAAAGATGGGAACAAGCGATCTTTGTTCCCTGACCTGATCAATCTTACCCTTGCTATTCCTCACTCACTATTCCAAGGATGCCATTCTCTCACGGAGAGTCATGCTCAGTGCAGAAAAAGCTGTATTTAATCAAGCTCACGTTCAGCAAGCTATAAGCTTTGAGTGATCAGCTTTGAGTTGGATAGGAAAATATTTTTCATTCCTGAATATTTGTATTATATTAATAATTGTTATCTAAACAAAATTAATTTGCTGCCATTGCAAAGTGACAATTTTCTGGGGGGTCTACCCTGCATAAGTTACAGGAGATAATTCTTTGATTACACTTCTCAAGCTTTGGGAGTACTCTGAAGTATGTAGTCTTCAGAAACTCACAGGCAAACTGAAGAGATTTTTGCCCATGAAGAATGTTGGAAGGTAACAAGTTTGTTTAGGTAAGACCAGGCAGACAGGGAACAAATACATTTGTTCTATTCCTTAATTCAGTTTATCTTTTTTTCCTAGTTTAAATCAATCACAAGGCATTGTGATTTATAGGGCTTGTCCCACCTAAAGCTTCTGGAAACACTAGCTGCCAGACTGTCCTTTTCCTGAGCTTCAGCAGCAGAAATGGCAGCAGCATCCTTGCTGATAATTTGACCAGAGATTGGAAAGCAGTAGGCAGCTCCTTTTGCAGCAGTGGAGATGGGACTTGAATATTAGGACAAAGCCCCCAAACCCAGAAAAAACTTCAATCAGATGGTGTGCAGGAATAGGTCACATGCTCATGGTTTACAAGCTTCCTTCCTGGCACTCTTTCAGGCTAAATTCCAATTAGGGATAGCATGGGCACAGCTGAGTATGCATCAGCTATGATCTTGGACAGGGCAATCTCTTGTGACTCACAAGTGATGGAGCTCTGGATTTCAGTGGTGATTTTACAGCCCTGACTGCAGAAGAATACTGAAAATCATTATTATTTTTTTGTAAAAAAAAAATCTTGGGAAAAAAAGGATTTATTATAAGTGCTTTGTTTTTAAAATCAAAAATATTCAGTTAACCTTGTAAAAAAATTCTGTAATTCTTATTATTTCTCTAAGCACATGTTCAGGGAAGCTACAATTTCTCTTTTAGAAAATATGAAACATAATTAACCTAAAATTATTTTCCCAAAATATTTTCAAGTCAAATTGTTTATTAAAACTGTTTCTTTCCCAAAAGCAATATGTTCTTGGCTAAAGTATGTAATTAATAAGTTAACAATCAATGCTAATCATCACAGAATTTAGAATTTCAATGGATTCCGTGACTAACCAGTTTTTTCTTCTAGTATTCATACGACCTACTCCTATGTACACTACACGCGTGGAGGTCCTGAGATCATGGATGACTGAGGCCTCCAAGAATTTGAAGTAAAACATTCAACCTGACTGGAGTATTGTGGTTTTGGCAAGTATCTACTTTTTCCAGTGGTATTGCTAACACCTTGCCTAGATTGAGCTTGAGCTAAATCTGTTCATGAGCACTGGTCTCATCCAGTGGCCTGGGAGAGTGAGGAGATAATGATGTTATTGTAAGAATTAAGCATTTTTACAAGAACCAAATACTCCTCTGACTGTAGCAGATATTCAAATGTATCCTTTAAATAATACCTTTCCTCCCAGTGCCCTCAAACTACTATGCAAACTATGGACATCATGAGATGAAACCCCTTTTTCAGCTTTGGAGAACTATGAAATGTTTCACGAAATGTTATTTCCATCTTTAACAGAGGGGTTGTTGTAAGGCCTTCTCTATATTTCAACATTTAAGAACTGATATGGTCCCACTGGCATTTAAAGGAGCAGTTATGACCTGTTCCCAACTCACTAAACACTCCATTGACAATTCCAAACAGTTACAGATGACCCACAGCTCCCCTCAGTCCCTACCTTCCTTCATCCTGAGCAATGGTGGAAATTGAGACTACTGTCACACCAGCCTTTTCCAATGCCTCTTTATATTAAGACAGGTCAGACAGGGTCACTGGTCTTTGATCTACAGTATTTCTTCATTCTTGTTTTAAACTACCCAACCTTTCTCACATTCCCATAACTCATGGCAATGAAAGCAGCAGCTGTCTGCTCCACTTTCTAACTAATAACTTCTGTTCAGAGTGGGAGGGAAAACCAGCTTTATTTTAAATGCAGGATTTTCTGTTGGAGAACCAAGCACTAATTGCTTTATGTTGTGCTCTCGCCTCCCCTCTTACTCCAGGAATACCTACAGACCACCTCTGTTTTCCCTTTGCCTGTTTCTACCCCTCTTCATTTCTGTGCAAGAGCAAGAAGCAGAACATTGCTACCTTTATGATTATTAGCGGCCCTGGGTTCTTACTGATTAGTCCCAGTGGCACAGGGTTAATGAGTTAAGTGTGCTTATTCAATTAAGCCACCTCTTTGTTTTAGCTCACATAAATTTTAACCTGATCGCTTCAAAATTACCTTTGGCACTATTCAGTAATAGAATAAATTAAATAAATTGAATCAAAAGAAAAATGAAAGCCTTCTTAATTCTTAAGTATGTGTGTACTTGATTTGCCCCCAGTAAAAATAAATGGATAGAAAGCTTAGTAGAAGCATTCTGATTCTGAGTTTATCTACAGTTTGCATCCTGGAACATGGGCAAACTGGAATTGTTTTGGGTCCTGGCCTAATGTTTGGAAGAATTTGGCACTCTTACAAATTTTAGGTTGTTTTCTGTCAGAGTTACTCAGTTATCTATTTTCCTCAAAATGCCCTTGGACTATACCTTACTTACAGCAACTTCTTTAGTACATTAGCTCGAACAGAGAATGAAAGAGCCATTTCACTGGAACACCTTTTCCTAACATAGGTGCAGAATACAGCAATTTACTTTCCTCAAGGTTGCATTTTTGGGACTGTAAATTAGTAGTGGATGTCACATTGCAGCATGGAAGACCAGCTGATGGCTACAGCTGAGGCACAGCAGAACATGTTTTTTTTATCTGTAAATAAGATATTGAAAGAAAAGCCACTGGATCCTAGTCTATAGTTTCCTGCAATGACGCTTTGGCATACTAAGAAGGTATTTGATTTTGAATACTGATTATCATTGAGAAGCATCACATTTGAATCCCTCTGATTAAATGGAGGACTTTCATAATGGCATTACTAATACATTTGTATACACACTGACTGCCCTTAAAAATACCCTCTTAAGGTAAGATCCACCTCATCTAACATTAATCATTTAAAAATTAGGCACCTAGTCTAAGCCAATTATCTCAGCTGCCTCTGTATTCAGTGAAGAGAGACAGACACCTCCAGAGCATGATTCATCCCACGAATCTTAGAAGGGGATGAATCTCTTGGTAGTTTGCTCCACTTATACCATGACATCACCAAACACAATTAGGTGAAATGACTTTTTCCCTGAGTACAAAAGAGAAGCTGGATAAAAATTTTAAAAATCAAACAAAACTAAAAAACACAGAAAACCCACTAAATGAATCAACAAAATCTTTCCAGTAATGCCATATGAAATGAGGTGTTATGAAAATTAATGCAATTCATCCATCTTCTTTTCTTAACATAACAAGGACATTGTCCTTAAAAATGGTGACATTTTGATTGTAGTCAGTGGTTTACAGAATGTCCTGACCTGAACAAATTGAAGTTTTTGTACTATGAAACTTTTGGCAGGCAAGCAATTTCAATCTACCTGCATCTGAATTATTCGAATCCATTCTCTTGGGGATGATTGCTACCAAGATTTCCACTGGACTGCAGTGATTACACCTTTGAAAATGTCTGACGTATTTTGATGTTTCCTCTAACATTTGTAGCTAAATTTCCAACTCGAGTATACTAATTTTTGTTAGAAACTTTAGGAAACCTTGCTGTTTGGTGACTTTCTGCTATTGGTAATGTCACGTAGAGGGACCATTACCTGATTCACTCCCTATACTGCACATAACCAGCCTTTCTTCTGCACTGTGTTCTTCTTAATCATATACGTTTAAATCAACTTGTAACTTCCCTTGGGGGACAGTCATTAAAAAAATATTTCACAGTAAGTGTTTCAAGGAGAAAAAGAAATCCTGTGTGTCCTAAAAACATAAAATAAGAATAAAAATTAAATCACATTAGGGTCCTGCACAGAATAAACTCAAATTAAAATAGTCATAGAGATCACTTACTTATTTGGCAGTTTAATCTGGCCTAGGATCCAGAACTGATTGCTGAACTATCTCCTAGAAATGTGATCTTCAAACTTCATCTTATTCACACAGAGACCTTGGCAGCACAAACAGGCAGTACATCACTCCAGCTGTATCTCTGCTGCATTGGCCTCTGGTTCTGAATTACAGCATCTATCACATTCTGGCTTTTGCTTGCCAAGCTTTTAAAGGTGTGCTCTTGCTCACTGTACCTTATGAACAGCTTTCCCTTCCATCATTGGGCCTGCTTTTGAAGTTTACTGATATCGACTTATAAAATATTCTTTCTCTGCATGCCTATCCCTCTGACTACTGTGTAACTGAGACATGCATGCATATCACAAGTGTCAAGTTCCAGTCTGAAAGTGCTTTGTCTTGCTCATGCAGACTGTGAAAACTTCTGCCCATAAATATCTGAACCTCATATGCTTTTAAATCTAGACACAACATACATCCTTTGGTTAAGATCTATTTATAATTAATAGGGTGGCATGGACTGGCAGATTCTTCACTGGAAAGACTATAGACATAAACTCTATGTATATATGTATACATATATATATGGAGACATGCTCTATTCCTCTTTTCAGTTTTAATACCATCATATATCATATTTGTTTTTAAATTATGTTTTGCTCTGAATTTTTATTTTATAATAAATAGATGAATTTTGCATGTTGACAGGAACTGGCCTCAAAGTCACATTCTCACTCTTTAGCAGCCTGATCATGAAGATAATCCTGCAGCTTCCAGTACCCTGTTGCTTTCAGTACCCTGTCCCTGGCTTTTTTCATATTACCCTGCTGTGGTTTAACCCCAGCCAGCAGCAGAGCCCCAGGCAGCTGCTTATTCAGTGTCCCACCAGTGGGGTCAGGGAGAGAATCGGAAGGGTAAAAGGCAGAAAACTCTTGGGCTGAGATTATAACAGTTAATAAGGAAAGTAAAAGACACACACACAAGCAAAACAAAATAAGGCACTAATTCACTGCTTCCCAAGGGCAGGCAGGTGTTCAGCCACCTCCAGAAGTGCAGGGTCCCATCACATGTAATGCTTAATTGGGAAGACAAAGACTATAACTCCCAATGTCCTGCTTCTTTCTCTTTCTTCTCTCCGCAACTTTGTATACTGAGAATGATGCCATACAGTCTGAAAGATCCCTTTGGTCAGTTTGGGTCACCTGTCCCAGCCTCCCATGCACCCTCAGTCTCCTCATCAGCATGGCAGTAAGAGAAATCAAAGGCCTTGGTTCTGTGTAAACACTGCTCAGCAATAACGAAAACATCTCTACATTTTCGTCACTGTGTTCAGCACAAGTCCAAAACATAGTCCCACCCGTACCACCCACTGGGAAGAAAGTTAACTCTACTACAGCCAAAACCAACACATATCCAAAATGTTGAAAATCGCTGAAATTAAATCACTCGTTTGTGGGTGCTAAGTGTGGGTTCGGACAGTCGGGACGGACGGAGACGAGAGATCTCTGAAGTCAGATCTTGGAACATGCGGTTTATTGCAAAGGGCGTGGGTACAGGGGCACTACTTAGAGCTGCCAGCCTCAGCTTGGAGCAGGCCCAAGAGAGCAAGAGTGTAAAAGTAAGAGCAAGTAAGTAGAGTGGATTAAGAGAGGAGTAAGAGTGGAACGAGAGAGAGAGAGGAATGAGAATGTGCAAAGTCCTGGTTACAATACAATAAATCATCTTCTGTACTGAATATTCTAATTGTCACTAACCAATCTAATACAAGATACAAATCCTATAGCATTTACATACAGCCTATAAGAGTTCTTCTATTACCATAGAGTGTTACATCTTAACTTCTAAAAACTACTCTTTGGACCCCTTCTGCTGAGCTAGTAGGGTCTGCTCTGACCCTTGGACCTGCCTGCAAGCAGAGGGTATTGTTCAATCAAGAGGTGATTACCTTCAGTCGGCCATACCATTGTTTTCCAGTTGTTCAGTAACTAAGACTTGGTATCTCAAAGGTGGCTTTCATTTCGATGTCGCTTATAGTTCTCATATTCCCAAAATCTTTTGTCAGGCAATCATATTTATAAGGCTTTCCTGTTTCATCTTCCCCAACACTCGTTGATTCTTCAGAAGTTTTGGGTTTTTTCTTTCTTAACTCTAATGTTGCAGTTCAGTGATTTATATACACTAGGCATCAAACTTAAACAAGAACTATTGGGAAGAGTTAAACTCCAGACCTGAAAGAAAATGCTGTAGTCAACAATACACTCTATTCTTGTCCATTGATACACAACTGTATGCCACGAGAGGCTCTGTCACCACCACTATGTCTGGGCATATTGCCCAGTTCTCTCTTCTGGGGTGTGTCCCTGGGGCTCCAACTTGGGAAGTACTCAGCAGGACCAACCTTCCTCCTCACCTTCCCTGCAGAGGAAGCACATAGGTGTACCACAAAATCAGAATTGAAAAGGTCTTAAGACTCTGCTAGACCTTTTATTTTAATCAACTAGGGTATAAATCTTTGAGGGCACATTTCAGGAAAGCTCTCATTTGTGAGATAGCCATATATCTCTAAACAAAACATGCCTTTGAGTGCAAGTGCTGTTTGTCTTTTATTAATAAACTAATTGATTGTGTATTCAGAATGGGATTTTAATGTCAACTTCTGACTTCTTTCAATGTTCAGTGATTGTGCAAAGAAATTAAAAAGCTATTGCTAGCAATTGTTGATGAAAATGTCTTTGGAGCATGCAAGAGACTGGAAATCTACAGAGCAGATTCTAAGGTCTAAGCAGAAATAGTCAGAAATCACACCTATAGCTTATGACTGAAACTCTAATCATCTCCACAACCCTTTTAAAATAGAGAAAATGGAGGAAATAATTTTGGACATTTCTGTGATACAGAAAAAGGAGCACATTTGCTATCATTGCCCTCTTTCAGAAGCCCATAGAAAGGCATCTGTTGGAAAACAGGAGATCTGAGATCTCAACAGCTGACCCTTCTCCAGAAAGGAGACAAATGAGAATGTCTGGATCAATTAAATGTTTCACGAAAAAAACATCTACAAAGCAAGTGGAATACCAGGCTGCTTGACCATTCAGTTAAAAGTGTGTGACTTCATTCAGTAATTTATTAGATGTAAAAAAATTAGATGTTACCCCAGTATTGAGAAGAAATGTTGATAACAAACTGTGAGTTCACAGATAAAAATACTGGAACCTTAATCTATACTTTTGAAATCACAAAGCCTTTGAAATAAAGGGTAAAATTCAGTCCCTGAAGAATGAAAAATACAACATATGCAAGCTGATATACACCCAATAAAACCACCTTTATAGACACAAATTAGTTGCAGAGAACTATGGGGAAGTCTACTTCAACCATGTCAAAGATATGCTGCATTTTTATATAGTAAAAAAAGCTACTGAGTTCCAGCACCATAAAAAGCCGGAAGATATCACACAAGTTCTGCTTTCTCATAGAGCTCTTTCTTACATGCTTTGGGAAGGGGGAAACTGATGACATCATTACTGTTATTATAAGTGTCATTACTGCCACTTTTCTCTTTTGACAGCACATGGTGATGTACAACCTCACTTTATTGCAGTTTATATTATTGCGTAAATGATGCCAATGACAAAGTTTGGAGAGCACAGGTAATCCTAGAAAGTGCCAAGCAAACCACAAATCATATTAGGATAATCTGAGGACTTGAAAAGAATTGTTAGTTGAGTAGTTTTTTACAACACAAACACATAATGGTACTTTTGGATCATTCATTTGCTGGCTACAGCATTGAGCACTGGAAAGAAAGTAATGTCTTAGATAATGTAAAAAAAAGACTTCACCCAATTTTCCCCTCTATTAATCATAGAATGGTTTGGGTTGGAAGGGATCTTAAAGATCATCTAGTTCCAAACCCTCTGCCATGGGCAGGGACACCTTTCATTAGAGGTGAAAGTACTTATGTACTTACTTGTTATTGTATATTTATCTGTTAGATATAGCAGGAGGTTCCTGGCAGAGATGAAGTCTGCATTTTAATAATAAAAAAAAAATAAACCAAAATCTTCTTGTCTCAATCCAAATACAAAGTGAAAGACAACAGGTAGATGCAATGCGAGAGGAGGACAAGGAGGGTGACAGTGATGATTATTGCAGTAAACAGTAGTCAACAGTTACACAGTCAATGTTTAGCCTTCTATGCAAAATATAGTACATCTGGAAGGCTGCTAATCATTATCTTTAGATCTGTCTGTAGTTCCCATAATGTAGCAGTGTTCTTAACAGCTACTTGGAAAATGACTTTCCCCAGTGGAGAAACACAGAAAGCTTCCTATTTTGTCTGTATGGAAAAAAATTGAAAGTAATTCCCATATTTCAAATATTAGGGCCTGAAAGCAGATCATCTAGCCTGACCTCTCAAATATCTCAGGCAATCTATTTTCTCTTAATTATCTCTTTATTAATCAAAATAATATATTTGAATTAATGCAGAGAGTTGTCCTGCCTTGATGCAGAAAAATTGGTACATGAAGTATCTTTCATTTACTTTTGCTAATTTGTTATTCTGGCTAACTACCCTGACTGTTAAATATTTTGATATCTTCCTAGTTTAAGTTTTCTGGCTTCACTTGCCCATCATTTGTTGCAGTTCTGATCTACTCTGTTAGATTTAAATGTTCATTGGCAGCTGGACTCATCTTCCAGGAAGGTAATTCAGGACAATTCTCAACCAGCTTTTAAATAAATAAAGTATCTCAGCTCAAAACACTTTTCTCATCTTCAGACTAAATTTTCTTTTTTTCCATTCCCACTCTTAAATCTCTTCCTGAAAAACTAGAGTCAGTATACACTGCCCATTTCTCAGTATGAATGTTGCTTGTTCTAGATTACAGCATGTTTTGCTATGTTAAATTATACAGCACTTGAATGAACCCACCTTGCTTTGTCCTCTCCTTGCTGTTATGGCAAATGTTGCCACTTTTGTCAGTAGTAACTACTTTTCACAGAATCACTGAATTTTAAGGTTGGAAGGGACCTCTGGAGATCATCTAGTCCAACCTCCTTGCTAGAGCAGGTTCCCCTAGAGCAGGCTACACAGGATCATGTCTAGACAGATTGTGAATATCTCCAGAGATATGACTCCACAGCCTCTGTGGATCAAATTAAGGTGTCCACGATGGTACACACACAGTATGTCCTTTCTGACAGTGTGAACTTAAAATGAATAACATAGCTTGTTTCTTTAGACAAAAGTCTATATATTTGAAGCTAAAGTGCACAAAACCACAAGGGGATGATGATTATGTGGCTAAACACACCACATTTGGCTGGGGGAGATGTCAGAAACTCCTTAGTGAGAAGGGAAGAGCTGAAGCTGAAAACCTCAGAAGCTGATTTTCTCAGATTTTCTATAAGTACAACTGCTCTGTACTGTGTTTAAACACTTTGGATTAGTAGCTAGAGTTCTCTGAATTCTGCATTTATTTGTCTGAAGAAGGTAGGTGCTGGAAAAGCAGAGAGGTTCAATATAACTGTTTCTGCTGGGTTTTGTACTCTGTACTGAGGTCCTGCCACGAACAGATTCCAGCAGGGAGCTAACATTACAGTATCAAGACTTAGGACCTGATTCAAGTTGCAGTCCAGTCTACTACAGAATGAAATCAGCTGCACTTCACACTTCTGCAATCTCCTCTCATCTGTAGAGATCACAACCTTATCCTCTTTCATTCCTTTTTCGGGGGTTGAGAGGAGGAATAACGGAGCTTTTCTGGGCCCTCTATATATATGTAGCTCGAGCATATATCTCTTGCTTTCCTTGTTTTCCTCTGAACCAGGAGGAAAAGTCTTTCCATTGAAATGCTAATAGAGGAACAAACTGTATAATAAGACTGCATCCCCTTTGGGCCTACATGTAATTTACACATAAAATGAAATTGCACATGGCCTTGTTTCATAGCATATTTGTTTAATTATCTTTCTTAAAAGCCTTTTTCAATTAATTTTCAATATTTAAAAAAGGAATAAAAATGCCAATTTATCTGTGTACCTGATAATTAAGTACAGTTTGGGGAATAATTACATTATCTAATAGCAGAAATTTGTCCAGCTCTAATAACTGTCATTTTTCAACAGTTTTGCTTGCTTTCTTGTTCTCCAACTGCTCTAATTCAAAAGAAGTTTATAGTCTGCATGTGTCAGTCAGTCCTCACTCATCACATCACACACTGAGCAGTTGACCAAAACAGCTCTGCCTTTGCTGACAATGACTCAGGAAAGAATGGACAGATGCAGGCTTGAATCTCTCCAAGAGGGCCATTTGTAGAGTTCTATTATATACCAGTAAAAGTATTACCAATAGAACCAAGAAAGTATTAAGTTTTTCATCACCTCTCACTGGTTTTGACAAACACCAGTCTGACTTACTATGTTGAATTCTGATTTTTTTCCCAGAAAGACTGGAACATCCTTGTTCAATATCAGTGGGAAGAGATGTGGAAGACAGCTATTCAGTAGATAATCATGTGGCAGTCCATTGAGAAAAAAAAAAAAAAAAGAAAAGTAAAAATAAAAAAGTTGTTTAGCATAGTCGAGAAAGTACCAAAAAAGATAGAATAACTGTCTGAAAATACATATTGCTGGGATTAGTACTAAAGATTAAAATCTCTAAAGCAATGAGGTCCAAATAGCAACATTTGGGCCAAAACCAGCCAGCTGATTTTTCCATTGAGGAGGTAAGGAAGACCTCTGTGTGGAAAACATCCTGCCTGGACAACCATTTCCCTCCTTCTTTATATGAGTGGCCTAGAATTGGCCATTACAGCATGGTACAGTGCTGTGAGGGGGCTGATGGGGTGTGGAGGAGTTTCTCCTGCAGGTAAAGCACTTGTCTCTGCATGGTCCCAACTGCTGCCATTGCACCAGCACACTACAACTACGGAAGCCCCAGCTCCGAATCCAGCTTACTCATCCGTGAGAGCTGGAGCAATCCAATTAGGGCTAAAGGGATATACGAAATGGGATGAGCAAAAGCAGCAGCTTGGGCTTTCAAGGTAAGTAAGTGGATGGCTGGACATATTGGCTACTGTTGCATACTGTGGGGCAGAACAAGGCTCATTGGTTCGTCAAGAACCCAGAGTCTTTGTTTAAGTCACTAAGGAACATTAAGTAGTAAAATGGACTCCACACAGCTGTGGGCTCCTCTGCCACAGAAGGAGATGGAACTTTCTCATATGGGCCAGAGGTACAATATCAAATATCTATTCTATCCCCATAAATGGAATGGCTTCTGTACTGCTTACCTACTGAGCAATTATGCTTGAGTGTGGGAACCTGTTTGTCATTTAAAAGATTTAGTAAACAGCCAGCAGTTTCACCTTACTTCATTTAAGGAGAAGATTTTCTAGCTATATGAGCTGTGATGTTCTGTTTCTGCAGTTGGGCAAGAGACAGTAAGATGGAAAACATTCATGTCATGCATTTCACCAATCTCAGGGTTGAGTGAGGGCTGATTTGTGCAACCAGGATAGTAGGGGAAAACATAATGAGAAAGTATTAATGAAAATTCTTCTCAGTCAGTTTTTCCAATGCCATTATTACTAGTTGCCAGGCTCAGTTTCTGTTGCTGAATCACGTTAGGAATGCAAGGGGAACAATAGGGTTTCAGGTCAAGTACTTGCCAGCTGCCTGACAAGGTAAAGATCAGGTTTTATTCAAACAGCAAACATCTTAAAATAAAGCTTGGTTTCTCAGCTAATGCTCTCCACTCCCCAAAAATACAATTCTTTTCTCAGTCTGTAGCCCTGGTAGAAGAAATAGTAGCAAAAAAACCCCAAAAAAACTTGAGAAACAAGCCTACCTGCCTTATTTAAACCTTTCTTCACACCTTCTCCTACTTCTTTCTCTGCTTCTGGATTATATCACTTCACCTTGTAGTTAATCAGGCTGGTGCTGACAATTAGGCTTGTTAACTTTCCTTTCAGAAGGCTTGTTCTTCAATTAGGCTGTCTGTCCCCTTCCAGGCAGCCAGAAGATAATGTGGCTGTTCCCTGTATTTAGTCCCAACAGCATCTTCGAGGACACCTGGCAGCTAAGGGTAGAGCTTTTAACCCCTGAACTGTCAAGGCAAACTGAACAATAAACCAGCTCAATTTATAATTAAAAATAGTATTATTTTTTAAATATCTATATTTGTGTATGTG
Source organism: Corvus brachyrhynchos (assembly GCF_000691975.1). Lineage (NCBI taxonomy): Eukaryota > Metazoa > Chordata > Aves > Passeriformes > Corvidae > Corvus > Corvus brachyrhynchos. The sequence continues at coordinate 7,423,531 of NW_008237222.1, forward strand.
TGGTTTGGGGTGTTTCTATTGTTATTTTTGTTTGTTTGTTTGTTTTTAAAGGAATTCAAGTTCCAGCTAAATACCTTGTAGGTGTCACAAAGGTGCCTGTTCAAACTCTGTTATAAAAAGTGTTTGGTATTCAATGGATGTTAAATACCTAAGAAGCTTAAGCATTTAATTACAAATTTAGCTACTTACATATGTGGAAAATTTAGCCCAGAATGCTTTCTGTGCAACTGAATACTCATAATCTATGTTCAGTTGCTGTACCTGAAAGACCAGTTACATTTATTTCCAAAAAAGAGATACATTCTTCTTTATTACAAATAAGGTCCTTCAGTCATGAATCAAAAGCTTCTATTGCACCCAGAAAACTACACAAATCTGGGATCCTTTTTCTGTCCCAAGAACCATCTCTTGTTGTTTAAGGAATGCCATTTTAAACAACAGAAGCAGTAATGACAAAAAGGTGAAATAGATGATTAGCTGTATATTATACTGCTTCCCTTTCTGGTCCTAGAATGGAAGCTCTGTGTGATTACAGCTGCAGTACAAGTGAACCATAATACTATCTTGGATATGTCATACATTCAATTCTATCACAAATAATTTGCTGCCTTTGCCTTGAATAAGGTTTCACAGGCTAAAGTCTTAATTCTGATTACAGCTGTTCTCCATGCAGCCAGCATCCTATTTATCCTCCCAAGCTTGCACACACCGTGTTGTCTCTGTGCTGATTGCTCTCTGTTAATTTGATATATGAATTTTGGCTTGCCTCAGTAAAGGACCATAAAGGATTTGATGATGATGATGCGGACCTGAAGTGTTTCATAGCCAGTGGGCAGCAAATTTTAGTTGGATCAAAGCATATACCCAGGCTGGGGCCATGGCAACAAAACTACTCTAAGGGGAATACTGTACATCACATGGCTTTCTTTTCAGGTCATAACCTGTGTGTTTCTGTTTGGACATATTAACAATAATAGTCAATGGAATCCATGATTGCTGATGACATAAAAGTGGATCTGTAGACTGAGTGGCCAAGAGGAGTGACTGGAGTTTTTGTTATAGCACTACAGTCTAGAGTTTGTCAGTGAAATGGCTAGATGTCAAATGATACCTGTCAAACACAGAAATGTTTAACTCCATTCTTGTGCTAGTATCTGTACTAGCAACTTAACAAGATTAGTCTTCCTGCTAAAGGTGAAGCTTCTAAGTACTATTTATTAAAAATACACGAAAACCACTATAAAAATAAATATTCTTCAAATCAGTCAAATTTAGCAATGTTTATTTTATTCCTTACCATATTTCCCTCATGTTCTGCATCTGGGGGCCATTTATTGTGGAAGTAATTACAGAAGCTATTCATAATGCTAACATACAAACATCAGCTGCTTTCCATGCTGCTGGAGACTTTGTGGTTCACTTTCATAAAGACTTAATTGAAGGGCACTGCTAAGGAAGGCAAAATAGACACTCCTTAGCTTGGTTTGATGAGTTGAAGCTTCAGTGATTCTTTTGTGGAATAATAACAATAGCAAGAATACAATTTTCAACAAATTAAAATTTAAGAACAGCTACTCTACAGTGGGTTAACTCCTAGTTATGTTTGATTGAAAATGATGTTATAATCTTGACTTTTGTTAAAAGTAAAATATTAATGAGTATTTAATCTCTTACAGTTATGTAATATCAAATGTCCATCTAAATGAATCTAGCTTCATCAGCTCAAAAAAATATTAACTTTCCTCCAAAGCTTCCTCCCTCTATCTTAACACCTCTGTAATTCAACATTTTTCTTTAGGAATTGAAACACTGCTGACAGGTTTCAGTGGGCATTGTGTACAACTTTTGACTTTGATAACACATAAATAGAGTATAGAGAAAAATAGGCATACACTCACTGGCATCAAACAAAACTGCATGATCCTTCTTTTCAGACAACCATTCCTATCCAGCTCCACTGCAGAGAGGACAGCAAAGAAAAGTAGTGGATACAGGAATGATGCAATTGTGGAAGAATGTAACATAATGCAGAGAATATCAAGGGTGTTGTAGAAGTTGAAAGCAAGGGAAAGAACCCTGAGGTATGGAGATGTGGAAAGAGTATTCTGTAAAGCTGGCCAAAGATGTCATGCTCAAATATTTTTTTTCCTAAGACAATGGTGTTTTTGACAGAACAACATTTTTTGTGAGAAGATTTGTCATTTGGGGGAACATTTTACATTGCTGATATATTTCAACAGAACAAAATACAAAAACTTTGAGAGATGAAAATTTGAGCAAATATTTTTTTCCTGGCAGGAAGTTTTAAGGAGACAACATAGTTACTGGGTCCTTTTTAAGGAAATAAAGGACAATTCCCTTCAAAACAATTTCTACAGTATTAGGCTGAAGACAGGAAGGGGAAGGGTTCTAAAAAGACAAAAAAAAAAGAACAGAGCTGGGAAGTAAAATATGAAAAAAATAAGTGGCATGGCATATGTCTGGGAGAATTTTAATGGACAGGAAAGTGATCAGTGTGAACAAATAACAAGAAGTCAAGAAAAGCAAATAAATGGAAAAAAGATGGTGCAAAAACATATGGGCAAAACCACATCCTTCTCATGACTCCTGGTAAAGATAGTAGAAGTTTAGGTTTTGACATTTTAGGTCTGCCAAGAAACTCATTGTGTTTAAGGTAATCAGTTCATTGGTTTGCTTCAATTTGTGCTTTTCTTAATGGAGCCATCTTTGAAATCAATAGGAAGAGTTAATGCCTGTACATCAAATGGCAAGAAGAAAGCAGGTGCCATCCTGTGCGTAGAGCTGAGGCACAGCTGGGGTGCAGTGTATGCCCACCCCAGCCGTGCCTCATGTGGTTTTTATCATGCCCTTCAAAACTCTGGACTGCCCTGCAAGACAAGGCACAGGAAGAGAATTGCAGAGCCATTGTAAGCCTAGGGAAAATCCTAGGGCTTATGACTAGGCTTTTCTGTTTTACTCACAAGTTGTTACTGTACGCCCCAACTTCTCCAACTTCACCATGCTTTGCCCCACAGTATTTATAGTGCTTACACACTTCTGTGCCTTTTCCTTTTGTTTTGCCTGAGAACCCCACTGCTGTAACTCATGCCCCTTTCAGCTCTCCCTTCTCTGTGGCAGCTCTCCTTTGCTACCCAAGTTCTGATCCCACCTTTGTGCTTTTTAGCAGCACTCAGAACCTTCTCAAAGCCAGAGTTCAAAGGAAATCCCAGAGAAGAAAGGCTACCCAGGGCTATGAATTTGCCAGCTTAAGCCCAGTTTTTAGCTCCTATCAGGATTTATTTTATAATGTCAATGTGTTACAGCAACACAATCCTTTCTGTAGTCTCCTGAACAAACCATCTCAGAGGAGTTTAAAGGTAAAAGCCTGCACCCAGTGTTTACAGGGAGTCCTGTAAGAGTCTCGTTTGTGCTCTAAAAAATAGGAAAAAATGTTGTTAACTACCATAACTAAATATCTAAAATGAAAGAGGAGACTAAGCATTTCACCTAGTTGGAAACTTTTGCTGTACACAGCAGCAAAACACAGACTACAACACAAGGGAGGAGCTACTGTAATTGCCTTTTGCTGTGATCTCTAGATTTTTGATTGAAAGGATCATGTCTAGGGTTCTATGCTCGTTCTTTTCTCATAAGCTCTCAGTACTTAGAAGTCTTTTCTTCCACTCTTAATTTGCCTGGAGCAAGGCTTTTATCTAGACTTTTAGCCAAGAGGCACCTGCTGAAATATTCATTGGTAGAAATTGTGCCATGGGTGTTTTTCCCCATTTGTCCAGTTCTATGTCATTAAAATAAGGTTGAATGCAATGAAAATAGGATTTGACACAGAAGAATGGCATTCTCTCAAAAACTTTATATAATAGGCAATTAACCCTTTTCAGTGCAAGAATTGAAATACTCAAGACTGCTGAATAGTATCCTCTCTCAATGGCCCCTTAGCATCACATCAAAATGGAATTGAATATTATAACTTCACAAGGTAGAAGAATCAAATTTTAATCTGCAATCTTTGATAAGGATGATTTAAAGATTTTGATATTTTATTTTTATACTGATCTCTACCTAAACATGATGGTCATTTGAGAAAATGCAAAATCCATGCATCTTTAAAATCTTTTAATATGTACCTAAAATCCATTCTTTCCTTCCTGCCTTCTCATAATACTCAGTTGGTCATATGAAATTATTCAAAAGACTTTTTTTTTTTTTAATTTGGTCTGGGAATGAAAATAGAAGTATTCAAAAATTTCAAAGTAAAAAATTAAATTGAATCAAAGAGGATCCCAGATATATAAAATTAAACCTGGAATAGTTTTGATCTTATACAAAGCTGGCCTCAAAGCTCATCTGTTGGCCTTGCTTTGAGCATGGGTCAGGTGAACTCTGTGTGAACTCTGTAGGTCCCTTCTGATCAAAATCATTCTGTGATTTATTTTATTATTGTAATGGAAGCAGATACTCAATGTGCAGAGAGGAGTAATTTTTTAAAAAACAGAGTTTAAATTTAATCAGTTAGCAACAGCAGGAGGTAAAATAAAAGTCTCCAGTACTATATTATTTCAACCTGCGTTTTAGGGGCTAATCCTAGGCCTGATCTGAGAGTCTTCCCAAGAATGTAAATCCAATTACATATAAGACATTTCCTTGTAGACATACTGGAAATTTCTTTGCATTTACTTGCATGGTTCCTGTCAGATTTTGTTATCTGATAACACAGACACATAATACTTGAACAATCTTTCCCTTCTCTAAAGATCTCAAAGAACATGAAGAGCAGTCACAAATTAAACCATGTAAAGCTCTTTTAAAATAGGGAAATATTTTGTTTATGCACATGTATCAGTATAAAAACAGAGACAAAGAAATCAAGCCATTTTCTCAAGATTTTGTAATGAAGGTAAAGGGCAATTACAATTGTGCATCTAAATGATATAACATAGGGCTTGCAGCCTGTGGGTAGCAAAGGCTAGAACAGTTTCTTATGACATCTCTCTGCCACCTTGGCTTCACAACTCTGGACTGTTTAGAAAACTAGGTTAGTTACAGCAAATCTACTACAATTCAATGAAAAGATATTTTTTTCTCTCATAAGTGGTCATTTGTATAGGTTACAGTCTGTGAAAAGTTTTAGATGTATATCCTTATTCAGCAAGCATTCTGACATATGCATTACAAAATATCTGTGTTCAAGATTTAAATAGTTTAAAGTTAAGCAAGAGAGTTTAATTTTAAAGCTAGACAATGAGATAGTTGTTGGCGTTTGGCTGATGGGGAAGAGT
>NW_008237222.1:7428838-7456734 GCF_000691975.1 Corvus brachyrhynchos
AGTCCAGACCCATAAGATGTAGTCTCTGGGTATCTGCAATTTCTCTAGACAATATCCGGAGGGATATATGAATAGATAAATAGATATATATGTGGAAGATGCTGCCTCAAGGTCTCCAAAGTGAGGCACATCCGTGCTAGCCCAGTGGGAAATTTCTGGAGCACAAGTCCAGTCATTCAATGCTATCTGAGTCCTGTATCAGTCCCCGAGGTTCCTTTTTGAAATTGACCACAAGATTTCTCAGAATAGAGATGACGACCTGAACCAGGAGCTCTAAGGTCCACACATGCAAACCTGATGGGAGCTCTGCAGTGTGTGCTCTGCACTGTCAGACACAGGCCCAATCTGTGCTCTGTCCTGCTTTATTCCAAAAGGAAGGAAGTGCAGGGAAAGATCCAGAAGCCACGATCCAAAAGTTTTGATTCTTTTTCAACCATTACCAAGCTAGGAATGATACATTTGGCATGAAGTGTCTAACCTTTTGGCCTGCCAATTACAGAGAAAAAAAATCCAACCACTTCAGTTGCTTCAGATATTTCCTAAGATGCATGAGAAGAGAACTTGGCAGTCTAGGAGTAATGTGCTGGATTTACCCTTTTTGGCAAAGTGAGGCTGTATTCCCATCTTTGTGCAGTAAAAATGCTGAGAAAAGACCTTGTCTGCAGGACCTCACATCTTATGAAAATGTTGTAGATGTATCACCAAATTCTGCTCTCAGGTACCTTAGTGTATATCTGGAGATGCTTTACTGAAGTGAAGGGCTGTGATTCCAGCTTTACAGCAACATCACTGGCAGTAGATTTTGGCCTTTGGCTGCTTTTTTCAGAGTTTTCTCAGTGCATAGTAGCATATGTGCTATTTCAAAAGAAAAAAAAGTCGTAATGTTGCCATGATAGAAGTACAAGTGCAGCCAAGGGTGTTAGAGCACAGTGCTTGATTAGATCAAAATTGCCTAAGACAAGACTGACTGCTTCATTGACTTAACACCGCTGTAGGATCTGAAAGATTCTGATGGAAACAGCACCAGTGCTCTCCACAACCTCCTTTAAAACCAGCCTCTTACACTCAAAAAAAAAAAAAAAAAAAAAAAAAAAAAAAAAAAAAGCAAGGATTGAACTACTAGAAACTGCACTAACTGAGAAGCAGAGTTTTAACGGATAAATGTAAAAATATTTTTCTAAAGCAAAGCAAATACCCTGATAACTACTTAACACCACTGAACAGCAGTCAGAAAATTACAATCTAATAAAAAGGCAGTTGGCATAATTGGTAAATGAACTTTCTCTGCTACTCCACTGTACTCCGTCCAACCTGATTTGTTAGCAACAGAATAAGCTTCACTTAACCCTCGGACTGGATGGATTAGGAGTTAAATACAGCAATTCTGATTATGATAAATAAAAAGAGATGGAGAATAGCAATAAAGTACTTTGCATCCCAAGAGTATGAAAACATTTAAAGTTTATAGATTTGGCACAGGAAAGAATGATCATGATTACAGCTGGATTTCATTTTAGTATTTAAATTGTGATCTTTGATTGAACACAGTCACTTTTTCTAACTGGAAAAGCAAATTCATTCCAATTTTTTTTTGTGTTAATTCACTTATTAACCAATTCAGCAGTGACTTTTCCAAATATGTTCCCACTATTCAACATGAATTTGCTGGTTTCAGTCAATTCTCCTGCCAGTGCATGTGGATATGAAGATATGGGCTATGCAGACCTTCAGAATGAATTAATTTAAAACTCAGGTGAATATTTGTGGAGCTGTTCTGCAATAACCTCCACTCATATTAGAGATGCAGATCTCTTTTGGACAGTTGCAGGAATCTCATGTGTTGTATGGGTATGTTTGGGAGAAAAAAGAAATCTTTTCCTGCCCCTACACCTCAGTTTCTAAAATGTTCTCTTGGGAGCACACAGTGTACACATATGAAGGAACGTGTCACACAACCTTTCTGACATTTTTACCCCCTTCTTTCCATCACATACTGAGAAATTCATCTGAAAAAAAGCTACTTGTTAACGGTTTCTAATGTCCTCTACTTTCTCATCCAAGCAATGGCAAGCAATGAACAGTAGAAGGGAGAAAATTTGCTTCAGTAATGTTGTTTTTTACTCCTCCTGTTAAAATAAACTCTAAAGAACAATTAGATACACATTATTACTGCTAGTGTAGCTTTGGGCAAAATATTCACTACTGCACCCCAAATTTAAGCACATATCACAGTGACTCAAAACCCACCAAATAGTTTTGTTCTTGAAAACTGAAGAACAGAAATGGCCTTTAGCAGACTACTTCCAATACTTTCATTTAGGTTGAAGAAGTTTCCACTAAATTGTTGTCACATCTCTTTGCAGACAGATCTTAAATATTGCAAAAACAATGATTGTTATAAAAAGTTTGCAATAAATTCAATTTAATTGTTCAATGGCATTCAGTGAGTTATTTTTCTGATATGGATCAAATCTTGCATTAATAATTCCCTCAGTTTTGGTATTTCCAAGAACTAGACTGATTACCTGTGAGAGATACAGTTTGTCCTTACTGTTCACTGATATCTTTAAGAAGGCAGACAGCATGTAGGATCAATACAATATCTACACTTACCTCTGAAATTAGAAATAACTTATTACAGACATGGGAATTTCACATGAATTGACAGAAGTACAACAGAAATATTATATGCCATTTCTTTTACAGAAAGACATTGGGAAAAAAAAACCCAAAAACCAAACACCAACAAACAAAGAAACAAACAATCAACAACAGAAAAACACTCCTGGAAAAAAAATCAGGATAGGAGGCTAATTGTGGTGGCCAGTTAACCCCGTGATTCTTTATGTTCCCCCTGTTCCCTCCCTAGCCTTGGCCACTCCCTTGGTTTCTCCCTATTAACAAGCCCGCCCAGGGACCGCCCCTGGGCCCCTGACAAAACCATCCCGCACCAAGACCACGAGGTCTCTCTACCTCTGAACATCACGGGGACAAGATGTGATTAAAGCCATCTCAAACCCTCATGAGAGACTCTTCTCTACCTTCTTTACCATCCACTGCGTTGGAATGGTGTTAGCTGCCAGAGCTGTCCGAAATGGACTCTGGGATGTGACTGCTCGTGTGGCCCTAGGAAACCCTCGCTGAGCTTTCAGGGAGCAGCAGCCTGCCAGGCAGAGTCCAGCGGTTACAACAGCTAGTGTTAGTTAGTGCCTGGCTTTGAGGTTCCGTCAGAAACTGGATATAAAAGGATTACAGCAGCACACCTGAAAACTCTCTGAGATGACAGTCTTTAGGTGATTACTTGGCATGCTTGGGTTCTTCCGCAACTTACATCACAGAGAGTGAGGACAGCTCTACTTTGTACTGCAGTTATTTGTGGAAAACCTGGGCACAATTCTGTCTTGCTGAACTGTGTAAGGTCTTCCCTTTCATTAATTTAAGCTGCTAAAAACCTATTCAACATTAAGATAGGGTTCATGGAGAAAAAAGGTCTCATAGTTACTCTGCAGTCACCATTCTCTTTTCCAGGGCTGGAAAAACCTGTGTACATGCTTTTGTTATACAGAAATGGCAACAGAAAATTACCAGTTTTCCCTAATTCCTTTTCCTAAAAGTCTCTGTGGAATTTGCTTTACTCTTTTGAATTCATAGATAGTACTTCTATAAAGTAGCAAAGATTTGTCCAACTTTTTGTGTTTAAATATGGAGCTGAAAGCCCTAATCGCAATTTAATTTGACTAAATACTTACATACTTTATGGTCAATCATCCACATCTTTTACAAGGTTCCTTGGCTTTGGAATTACTAATCTCAAATGGTACTATATATGAGCCTTGTCTAACATGACACATATTGAAACAGACGGTGGAACGATCACTTAGAGATGAGAACCTTGCTGCAGTTTTAGTGAACCAAAGCTAAGAGGCAAATTATTCAATTATAGTAAATTTACAGTAGCTTAATATTTGATAAAAGTGGTTCTTCTATCATCAGAGCATCATATTGAAAACCCTTGAGCAGCAAAATAGCTCTAGAAATGCCAAGTATGTTTTAGCCACTTACTAAGAAAATTCATCTGTCCTGATTTTTTATGAACACTTTGGCTCTTAGTACAATAATGGCTATGAAGATGTTTTTGGTTAGTGTATTGATGGTCCAATTTACCTTGGATAGCAGTGCACCAGAGAGAGCAGTGCTAGTGGAGATAGTTATGGTAGAAGTTGTGGCCCTGTAATTAACCCAGGGGCTGTCAGTGCTCTGGGTGGCACGTGTAGAAACATCTAATGCAAAGAATTCTGCTCTCCTCTTTCAGTATAACATTGAGAAATCTGTGCGAGGGGGAGGATGTCAGTCCTGATTTTTTCCACAACATACACCTCAGATCACTGTAATTTGTCCCAGTCTGTTGTATGTCTCCCCTGTAGCTCTGACCAAGTGAGATAAAATGCTGATAGTGGAGTCAACCAAAAGAAGGTTTTGTAAGACAGGCAGTACAGGCTCATGAACTTGAGAACACTCAAGCTTACAGGAAGACATCAAAAGTCCCTCTTTTAAAAATCAATGGTTTGTCAGTCTTCTTCTGAAGCCATTATTAAGCCCAAATTCAACAGCTGATTTAATGCTTGTATAAATACAAGAGTAACAGATTGCAGTGTCTTTCAGCTCACCAATTTGTTCTGTAATCAGCAATCCAGATGCTCACTTTCCAAAATGGAGGATGTCATCGTGTACAGTCTCAGTGGTGATGCAGTTATAACACATATATCCCAGAAAACCTTGTATAGAGTAACTACAGCTGCTGGTGACAAAGTTGTGAACATCAATTCCTTTTAAGGATCATCTCCCAAGCCACTTGCAGTTTTCACTCCAGAAATTAAAGAATGCCCAGGAAAATGTAACATCTTTGGCTCAGACGAAAATATTTATTGACCAGTACTAATTCCTCCTCACCCTCAGACCATGTAGAATTGAATAAATGCGTCAGGCCTTTTTTTCCCTCTCCCTTTCAATGAGTGTTGTAAGCAATAAAAGTTTAGCGCAAGTTCACAAAAACCAGTGTGCTCTGTGCAGTATTTTAAGTGAAAGGATAACGTATGGGTGAGTATAATAAAGATTGTTTTTTTCATAATATGTGCACCAAGCTGTTCTTTGGGAAGTTATTTGTAGTTAGGAGTGTACTAAAGAGAGAGATCACTAAAAGACAACTACAAAAATCCTAATTTTCATTGTTTTTTGATCTACTCTGGACTCCTGAACTACTCTTGATTCATATCAGCAACCAATCAGCATCAGCAAGTGATGTTATGCCTAGAGTGCTCAGTCATTTATCATAGAATTAACTCTCTGTTATCTTTACCTCTGTAGCATTTATAGTAAGTTGCATTGCAGTTCTCTTTGATTTAGCTGCTTATTTATTTTTAAGTCTGAATATAACAGACTATACTTTTGCTATAGAGCAGAAGATATGTATGATGTTATTGTTACTACTACTGTCACTTATTAAGATAAGCCTTTACCTTTCTATTTTTCTCATTGTAATGGGCAATTTAAGCCTGACTAAGCAAAAAGATGTTATCTGTAAAGTAGAGAAGATAGTGTGTTTTTCTTGCCTTTTAACCCAAGAATTGTTGATTTCCTTCAGCCATAACAGAGCTTGGCGCTTAGGGCAGCTCAAACCTGCTTTGCATACAGTGAATTCCTTCAACAGCAGCATGAATTGTGACAGGGACTAATTAGAATTTCCACCCCCTCTATTCAACTCTTTTATTTTTGATGAGTGCCAGAACCAGTAGAGGAAGTTTAACTAAAGCCACATAAAGAAATTAGTCCCCAATTTTGGAAGTTAAGGAAGGAGAAGATGTACATTGCAGTAGGTACTTCTGAGCAAGTGTGTTTGTGAGCGTGGTATACATATATTTGTGCCTTTATTCCTTTGTGTTTTATACACAGCTGTTTGTGACTTTGTAATATTTGAGAGCAATACATGCAGTGACTTCCAGTTGCTTCTTCAAGGTATCCATCCAGACCCCAATGAAACTAGGAACAGTCTTCATGGTTGCTTTATTTGATCTTAACTTCTACTTTTATATACATAGGGAGCAAGCTAGATTTTTTTCTATGTGGAAATAGGGTATCACCTCCACCTAGAGTAACCATCCTCTTTCGATCTTTCTCACATGACATGTAAGCCTTTCTGAAATCAGGAGAAATCCCGTGGGTCAGGGATGCATACATCTACTGGCATAGGCTGCAAATAAATAGACTGCAGTGTGGACACATGAACATACCATTTACATTTGTTATTATTATCCCCACTAAATATTTTATATTGCTGTAGCCTGTAAGAACCTCACTTAAAAACATTGCCTGTTTGTGCCACTCTACTTCCAAATAAGTCAAAGACTCTTCCAGTTTGTATCATCACACAAAGGTGCAGTGGCATTCATCAGCTATATGGCTGAACTAAGAAGTGAACAGGTCTGGTTAGTACCACCCTCGTATTCTTATCACTGAAAATAATGCCTGAGATATTTATGAATTATGCTTCTTAACACAGCAATCCAGGTGCCAGGTAAGAAAAACATAACTTTGCAATCTCTTGTAACAAACCACCCTGTCATGTACCATTGGCTCCTCTGACTGAGAGCTGATATTATTCTTAGTATATCTATTGTGCATTTTCTCATAGATGCCTTGTGCTCATGATCTGGCTATATCCATGTGTAGCTTTTAGATTAAAACCCTCTGCAATGAGGTTCTCTTTGTACAACACCTAGCATGGGATGAGACCCTGATCCCTGATTAGGGATCTTAGCACTAGTGCACTACGAGTGAGTGGCTAAAAATAGCAGAGCAAGGACATAAGGATAGTGTAGCTTAAAAAAAAAAAAAAAGTAACTTAAACTAGTCTGCAAATAAATATTAGGTAATGATGATAAATAGTTTTAAAAAAACTACTATAAAAGGGCCAGTCCCTCTATTTATTACAGCTCTTATGCATGCGTTTAGCATTATGTATATGAAGAGCCCCAAGATTTCAAGGGTACTAGTCCTATACTTAAAAAATTAAGCTTCAAGTTAGTGAAATACAGCCTTAATGAGGACAGCTTGGATAGTCTAATATGCACAATGAATTAATCACCTGACAGACTAATTATGCTGTATTGAAATGTTGATCCCAATTGTAATCATACCAAACTTGTCAAGCTGTTCAGAACTGAGGCAACTTGTAAGGTTGTCTGTGCAGTATATGTGCAGATATTCAGGCAGAGATCAGCCTGCCTCGAAGTTAGCTACCTTCCATGAATCCTTTGTGTCCACTGACTTGAAGGGGAAGGTTTTTATGTAGCAGGCTCAAAAGATGAAGTGTTCTTTCTTAGGAGCAAGGAGAGAGTTCCTGAGCATGAAGTCCAAGGGAATCAAGTCAAATTGAGAGTGCGGAAAACTGCTGAAAGCAGTAGAGTGTGAAGAATTCCATCACCGGCCAAACTTGTGAGAGACCCATCAAAAGAGACAGTTCCTTCATTATTAGTGTCATATCAATATATCAGGACAATGGACACTCTCTATGGTATGCTTATCTGAGCAGGGTGCTTATTTTAAGAGAGATGTTAGGAAGGTTGTGTGATGGTAAGATCTCCAAAGCCTGTAAGTGCTGAAGGAGGTCACGTTAGGACTTCCAAAGCTATTCCCTTTACATTCCACTTTTACATGCCTAATTTATTGCTGTGGTCAGCACATTATAATTATGAATAAAGGAGCAATTTCATTCAGCTTATTCTGTGAAAAATCCAAGCATTCTCTTCAAACCTGAAAAGCCAAACTTGTAACCTGAAGTTACATAAATAACTGCACTTAGAAAGAATATGAGATATATTTTACTGTCTCAATCTAGTCTGTTTCCTTCATGGGGAATAACATGAGGAGTTTTCAATAATTTTTTTCTCTTTTTTGATGTTGGTTTTTATGCAATATAAGGATTGTGGAAGGCAGACCTTCTACTTTTAGCAAGCAATATCACAAATACAGCTTTGGTTTCTACCTGACTTGTTCTTTAATTACAGAAAATTAAATAAAAGAACTTCTCCCACTCTAAGTGTATTTGGGAAATGTTCAGACACTATCTTAAAAGTGCAGAACTTTAGTGCCTTTAGGATATAACAATGCTTTATTTGGATTCAAGTGATTAAAGAGCTAATTTTCTTAGTGGGAGGTTAGTACATTTATACAGAGAAACTGCATTACAGGAATATGGATACATTTGAGTTCCACAGGGGCCCAGGGAATTTCAAATTCCCATCTCTCTGCTTGTAGCAGCAAAGACCATAAAAAAGAAGAAAAAAACATTCAGTGTTTTGCATCTTCTGAGTCTGGTGTCTTCTATATAGCTGGAGACAGTTACATTCATTTTTCCCCGGGGGACTAACTTTTTCTGAAGTAGTCTGTTTGGTCTTTTTAATTGTGAAGTCATAGAGTTAATTTCCTCCGCATTGATTTTCAAATGATGCTGTAAATGTGAGGTTCAGATTCTGTTTCTGTCTAACTGATTTGGTTGCTTAGTACTTTCAAAGAAGTTTGATTTCATCCAAGTTAAAAATTTGAATACAGGAAAGATCAGAGCATAAAATCTGGGCAATACTACATAGTTTTTATAGTGCCACAGAATTTTTTCCAGTAAAAGAAAGGGCTTTGTAACTGTAATATTTTCCACTCTACATACAGAGCAGAATTGCAGCAGGTATTTGGAAGAATTATTTCTCTTATTTTTTATGCTGTACCTTTTTGCTGAATTAAGTTTGATGATGTTGTTCATTGTCCTGATAAATAAGCTGTCCGAATGCTTTTCCACAGTATTATCTCGAATGAGAGTGCTGAGTTCTAGATGATGAAGCTTATGGTCTCCATTTGAAAGCCAGGCAGGCATTTCACCCAAGAGGAGTGGAAATAATCAACAGTAAATTTGGCCTGGATCCAGGAATTAGAGCATTTAGGCTTGCAGCAATGTCATCTTCAGTGATTATGAGTTATTGGCTTGGATTCACCCAAATGAAGACATCTCCAACAGAGCTGCTAGCTCATGTTGGATTGCCCCTATACAGAGTTCGGGTGAAATGAGTTGTGTGCCGAGTGAAAGCTTTGAAAACTTTCAAGCACATGTGGTTTATACATTTTGTATAACCAAACCCAGCACTGCTTTTACTCTGTAGGTAGGCACAATCACCATCCAAGCTGAAATGAAGCATCTCCTGTAGGACTCTGGAAAGTCTCACGCTGCTTCTTTGACAGTGGAGGCACAGTTGCACACTTTGTACACTCCTTCAAGTCATAGGCTGGTGATTTCTGCAGGTTATCCATAGCAGTGGAACTGCATTTTGGAGAGGAATTTATTCCACCATGATGCAGATGGATGACTGCACAGGACACCAAAAAATTAACTGGAAGGAGATTTCCTCAACAATGGCTTCTTTTTACTTATCCACCTGCCACTGAAAACCAGTTATTTTCCTGATAATATTTCCATTCATTCATGTTTAGGTCTTTTTGCTTTTCTCAAAACACTGGCACTGGAAGTGACTTATGACAAGTAGGTATTACAATGCATTTCTCAAGTAATAAAAAAACCTGATCTTTAATTTTCCATCTAACTGAGTCCTGGGCAAGTAAACCTTGGCTAATTACTGACTAGGGTTTAAAGAGCTAACCAATGGTGGGTACAATATCCAGGCAAATCAATTGTTTCAAGCCCAGTCTGAGCTCTACTCTGATTTCATAAGGATCGTTGTATAAAATAAATTCCATTACCTGGGGAAGAGACTAGGAAATACTGTAGATGCTTTATATTTTGTTTGAAAGCTGAAGAGATTAATGCTAGATCCTTTATTTTAGTGACACAGCACAGTAATCTGGGTTCAGACAGTTGGTTTATTGAAAGGAAACCCTTTTTTTGTCTGCATTCCCGGATTTAAAAGAAAAAATAGAAGCTGGGATTAGAGCCAGACTGAGGAGAAATGATGCAGTCTGTCAGCAAGCCCTCAGGTAACAATATCCTAATTTATAAATTCTACCAACAATAGGATAGTAATTAAAGATGTAAGTTTCCCTTTTCCCGTCTCTATTTTCAGCAAAACAGATTTCAGAATGCTAAACTGTTTGTATGTGTCCCAAAGCAAGGATTTAAACCAAACCCAAAATAACTCAAGGAATCAAACCATACACAAGGGCTCCATTTTTGCTTTTGTTATGACTTGCTCTTCTTACTCCTTATGCTGTAGAAGGCTAGTGGCACTCTGGACTTTCTGGCTTGTATCAGTGTATGATCCAGAATTATTTTCTCACAAAGGCAAGCTGGAGCATTTTGTGGTTTGTTTTGATTTAAAATGAGAAGGAGCACATTGGCCTGGATATTGTTGCGTTCCTGGGAGCTTGTGAATTTGCCCTAATGAGTTCCTTCCCTGCTCTATCTAGTGTTTGGCCCATTAATTCACATCTCTTGGGCTAAATGAGCAAAGAATGGGGCTACACATGGGAACAGAAATAGTTGGCTGCTTCCCCCAGTTACAGCAAGCCTGATAATCTCATACTCTTAACTGTGTAGGATCATGTTGATCAATACAGTAAGTTCACTGTTGGCAAATTCTGGTGTTTCTGTGACAAACAAGAACTACATCATTTTTTGTTGGGACTAATTAGAGTATTTTCAATGCCTATCTAATTTCTGCTTATTTCATTTGTAATGGCCTAGAGTTATGGACGTTATTTTATGTAATGTTTCTACAGTGCACAGGACAATGGGGCTCTATTTGTTATTGGGAATGCAGGGTGGTAGAGTAACCACAAGGCAATCATATTAATAATAATAAATTAATGATATAAGTTAATATTGGGAATCTTGTCAGCACTCATGAGTTAAGCAGTGCTGGACTAATCCAATAGTTAAATGGCAGGCTGTCAGGGAACATTTCTGTTTAACAGATGGTAGTGTTAGGACATTGTGTTGTATCAGGTACCACCAGATATAAAATTAAGGTCTTGACCACTTACAGCCATAAACAATAAATGCCATATAAAATAAATATACTAAACACAAGGCTTGACTGCAGTGCCAGCTAGAATCTGCAAAAAGACTTCTGACTGTTGGTTACAAGTCTCCTTCTGCAGTGTCCCTGGATAAGGTTCCTTTTCACGTTGCACATTACATCATTTTACAATGTTCTCCTGTAGTGCCCCTAACCAAATCCTGCATGTCACTGGGTTTTTTTAACAGTGAATGGTGTTGTCTCCCTACCTACAGATCTGACAGTTAAGTTAAACAGTACAATGTTCTTATGGCCTCCATACCTAGGAACTAGCCTTCTAGCTTTCTTTGGGGAAATACTGAATTGTAGCTATCAAGGTATTTGAAATGGATTTGTGACTCGAAAACATGTATTTTTCCATGAGGGAAGTGACATATTTGATTTTTATTTTCCCATTTTCAATTGTGACCTATAACTCTCAGTAGCAATTTCAATGACCTCATTTGCTTTATTCCTCTTCTCTTTTACTGAATGTCTCATGAAGAAAGAATAAGTGAGAGTAGAAAGTTGGACAGTCTTTCCAAACATATCTCCTTTTAGAAAATTCTTCTTATCTTTATCTTTCACAACAAAACCAGAAAATCTGATTTTAAGGTCAGTTTGCTTTTCTTCTTTAGGCTTTGTGAAGCGAGGGAAAGAATTCTGATCTACCCAAATTTATATCCTGATCAAATAGCCTGAACTGAACCTAAGCAGATGAGTGAGGGCTGTTTGGATTTACTATGCCCTTTCTTTGGTGGATCTCTCCACTTGATGACCTGAAGTGACTGATAGTTCCCAACTTAGGAACAACTGGGAGTACCCATTGGTGCACACAACCACTAGGATTGCCTCTGCCCAGCACATTCTGCAAAAGTTTTGTGCAGTGCAAATCACTCACACAAAAACCGGGTAAGTATCAAAATGCTTCTAATATTTCCATATGCAGGTGATTGTCTTTTCTTCTTTCATAGTCTCCAGGCAATATCCTTCAGGACTCATGTATATGTCTTTTCCTGAGTTAAAGAAGAAAATGGCAATGATTTGAGTGGAAAATCCTTGCAGTTGTTACTGCATTGATGGTAAAAACTGATATTCTCCTATCACCACTTGTTTTGCTAATCTCATTTAGCCCAGCATCTTAACCTGCATATAATTTAAAATGTTTAAATTTAGGAAAAAAGAGGAATGAGTAGGAATATGTGTTGGTTAATGAAACAAAATCCTAAACAAATAGTGTCACAGGTTGTAATTATTTAAAGCTCAGAAAGATTTCTGGGAAGGCAATGAAATAAAAAATAATAGGTGAATTCATGAGGGCTGCCATCACCATGAATACCACCATGACCTCATCGACCTTCTTCCCAAACAGTGCTACTTACTCATTTCGGGATTCAGTTCACAGTCGCTCTCCTGGCCTTTAATGGAAGTGAATTACTTTGGGGTATAAGCAGGGCATGATTATAATACCATAATGAACTACCTCCTGCATGTGTATCCCTTACCTTGTACTAGAGGGAATTAGAATGACCTCAGCTGTATGTCATAGGCTGTTAGCAGTGAGCCCAGGTACGTGAGGATGAGCTTAGTCTTAACATGGGAATTTGTAGTGAACTGGGGGCTGGATCCATAAAGGACCTAGGTCATGCAACATGCAATTTTTAGGTGCCTAACAGCTTAGTGAAATTCGCAGTCCCCAGTGTCACAGTCAACACATGAAATGCAAGAAGTATAGAACCTGGGGATGAACCCTTTAAAACCAGGAAGCTTTAGGCATCTCGCAAAGTGCATATCAGACAAGAAGAGGCTTATTTCTTCTCTCAGGGACCAGGGGTCTCTTGAGATTCCTAATCACAAGGGAGCTGGGCACCTAGTCCTGAGTTAGGCTTTCCTTGTGAAGTGTTGTGCATCGAAACAAATACACCTTCAATCTAAGTCTCTGTCAGGGAGCAGTTTTGAAATCTTTATCTTTTTTGATCTTGAGCAGAGACTGAGTTTTTTTAGTTTTGTTGGGTTTTTTAGTTGTTTTTGGGTTTTTTTTATTTCTGTCTTTTTTTTTTCCTCATCCAAGGACATTGTCCAAATCACTTGGTTATCTTACATGCTGGATGAAGAGTTCAATTGCTCCTAGCAAAGAAGTTAAACACTGCATATATAATTAAAGACTCAGATTTTGGCAGCAGATAAGTGAGATGTTAAGGATCATTGCAGTGCTTAAAAATTGGATTGTTTTTTCTCAAATCTCTCTGTAGACCTAACCCTAAAAATGCGCAAGATTTGGAGCCAGTATCTAGCAATATTTAAATTTTGTATGGCTGTAAGAGTGAGGTTCTCTGAGTTGTGCAGCATAGCAATGAAGTCTTAGATGACCACTGTATTTGGCATACTTACTTAATTAGCAAAATCTCACTCTTGTTATAGTACTGTAGATGACAGTAATTAAAATTATAGTTGGGTAAACTGAGGCCCAGAAAAATTCTGACTTGCACAAAATCACATGAAAATCTCAGAAAACAAGGTCTACATATGAGTCTCTTTTTTTTGCATCTCTGTTTTTCATTTATATTAGCTCACCTTCTTTGTTATATGCATATCTGCAGGAAGGAAAAATATCTGAGACAATGGTTATTGGATGACATAAATTTGTAAGAGATTCTCTCTCCAAAGGTCAGATACTCATGGAAATAAAATCAAATAATTTAGTATTTTAAATGGATGTTAGTTAGCTCATGAAAACAGGGCTGTTTGCAAGATACCCAGTCCTGTCTATTTTCTTGTTCTCAGGCACACACCCATTCTTGGAAATGTGTTCTCTCATGTTAGGAGCTCTGGCCTAACCATCCCAATATATAAGGTTATGAAAGGATTTGCTTAAGGCATTTTTATTTTTATCCAGGCAAGCAGTAAGGAGAAGAAGAGGGAGGCAGTAAGGAGGAACAAAATAATCTTAGATTTAACATGGATGAGAAATGTGAAAATGTGTAACTCTCAAATGCTTGTGCTTTGGGAGACAGTACAACTTCAGCTTTAGAATGAATGAAAGAGACAAGTGATGTGCAGTTTCTTGTTCAGAATGAAGTAGTACAAGAAGAAAGGCTTGGACAAGGGATTTGACAAATGAGTTTGAGAATAATCTAATGACAATGGACTGGGCAGACTATAAAGCAAATTGGCACATTCCCATCTTCTCTAATAAGGGGAAAAAACAGAGTGAAGATAAGATGAAACAACTGTATCTATTGAAGGAAGGTTTCTGCCCAAAACATTAGGCCAAAAAATTTGAATCTGAATCTCACAAAGTCAATGCAAAGGACAATAACACAAAGTCAATGCATTTTTCCAGCTTTCATTTCAGCTTTCTGGTCAGGCTGTGTGATCTGTTAAAACCTTTATTTTCAGTCAGTGTTAAGTGAATGTGCAGCTAGAGATGCACCAAAATGATGATATTAAAGTAAAAAAATATCCCTTGAGAGCACGCCTCTGTACCTCCTCATCCCTCCAGCATAGTTAGAACTTCTTCTGGCCAACAAAGCCAATCTATAGCTATTATATCTCTTTGTCTCTTTTCATATCTCCTAATAGAAGCACTGTTGTAGCTGCTGGCTAGGAAATTAACCAAGTGAACTCTCTCTGTCTGTCTCTCTCTCTTCTCATCAGATTACTGGAAAAATTTAACAGTCTCTCCTTCTCTCCTTTTTTTCTTTTCAGGCTGGTAGCACACTGGAGGGGCTTAGACTGAAACAGCTTAACTCTCATATATCTCATTCTTCACTGTAGTTGGTGGACACATCCTTATTCTCAGCCTTTGGGGGGAATGATGGGTAGACTGTGTAGTTATATCCAGATGGTGATTCAGGAATCTGATTCATTAGGAGAAAAGCAAAATGTAAAGCAGCAAAACTAAGAGGAAGCCAGGAGACAAAGCAGTGGTCTGTGGCATTTTTCTGAGGAGCATTTGGAGGAGGTTGAGTTATTGTGTTCCCATTCAGGTTTATGGGAAAGTGTACAAACATTCTAGTTAGAATGGATGCAGCTGAGGAGCCAGCATCCTGTGTACTTAGTTCTTGCAAAGCTTGAACTAGCATCTTTTCATGTTTTGGATCACTGCCCATTCTGTTGGAATCCAAAAAAGTATCACAGAATCATAGAATGGCTTGGGTTTGGAGGGACCTTAAAGATCATCTAGTTCCAACACCCCTGCCATAGGCAGGGACACCTTTCACTAGATTAAGCTGCTCAAAGCCCCATCCACCCTGACGTTGAACACTCCCAGGGATGGAGCATCCAGCATCCACGTCTTCTCTGGGCAACCTGTTCCAATGCTTCACCATCCTCACAGTATAGAATTTCTTCCTTACATCTTGTTTAAACATAGTCTCTTTCAGTTTGAAGCCATTTCCCCTTGTCCTGTCACTATATGTTCTTGTAAATAGTCTCTCTCCGTGATTCTTGTAGGCTCCCTTCAGGTGCTGGAAGGCCATAATTTGGTCATCCCGAAGACTTTTCTTGTCCAGCCTGATCAGTTCCAGTTCTCTCAGCCTTTCCTGGTAGAAGTGCTCCATCCCTCTAATCATCTTGGTGTCTCTTCTCTGGACTTGCTCCAACATGTCTATGTCCTTCCTGTGCTGGGGACTGAGCTGGGGCCTCACGAGACCAGAGTAGTGGGGCAGAATCCCCTCCCTTGCCCTGCTAGCCACACCGCTTTGGATGAAGCCCAGTATACAATTGGCTTTCTGGGCTTCAAGCACATTTTGCCATCTCGTGTCCAGCCTCTCATCTACCAGCACCCAGGTCCTTTTGAGCAGGGCTGCTCTCAATCTGTTTGTCTCCCAGCCTGTGTTGATAGCGGGGGTTGCCCTGACCCAGGCGCAGAACCTCGAACTTGGTCTTGTTAAAACTCATGAGATTGCCATGGGCTCACTGCTGGAGCTTTTCCAGGTCCCATGGATTGCATCCTCTCCTTCGGGATTGCCAGCTACACTATTCTGTTTGGTGTCATCTGCAAATCTTGCTGAGGCTGCACTTCTTCCTTTTGTCTATGTCATTAATGAAGATATCAAATAACACTGGTCCCAGTATGCACCCCTGAGGGACACCACTTGTCACATTGGCACTCTGAGCCGTTGGCCACAACCTTCTGGATATCACTGTCCAAATATTTTCTTATCTAACAGCCCACTCATCAAATCCATCTATCTCCAGTTTAGAGAGAAGGATGCTGTGGGGAGCCATGTCAGAGGCTTTACAGAAGTCCGGATAAATGACATCTGTGACCCTTTCCTTGTCCACTAATGCAGTCACTCTGTCATAGAGAGCCACAGGCTTATCTGGCAGGACTTATCCTTGGTGAAGCTGTGCTGGCTGTTCCAAATTACCTCCTTGTCCTCTCTGTGTCATAACAGAGCTTCTAGGAAGATCTGTTCCATGATCTTCCCAGGCACAGAGGTGAGGTTGACAGGTCAGTAGTTTCCAGGGTCCCACTTTCTAACCTTTTTCAAGATGGGTACAATGGCTACAAAGTCCAGTTACCTTGGACTTCATCTGACTGCCATGACTTTTCAAGTATAGTGGAGAGTATCTTGGCAACTACATCAGCCATTCCCTCAGAACTCTGGGATGCATCTTATCGGATCCTGCAGACTTATATACATTAAGGTTCCTTGGGTGGTCATGAGCCACTTACAGTGGGAAGCACTTTGCTCCCCAGTCCCCATCCTGCTGTCCATCTACTTGAGAGCTGTGGAAAAAGAGATTGCCATTGAAGACAGGCAAGAAAGTTGTTTATATACCTCAGCCTTCTCTTAATCCATTGTTATCAGTTTTCCAGCATTATTGATTGGGTCTTGACCTTCATTTTCTGGTTAACATAAATGTAGAAGCCCTTGTTATTCTGTGCTGGGGGGGGGGGGGGGGAGGGAGGGGTGTGGGGTTTTATTGTTTTTGTTTTTATTAATAAGTAGAAAGCATCCTTTATCTTATTTTGAGACCAGCTATGTACCAGAAAATATAAACTGCTTCTCTTGTGAAGATATTCAGTGGAAATATTTCTGTCATTCCCTATGGAAAAGATGCTTGGTTGAAGTAGGCTCCAGAGCTATTTTCTGTCTCTTCTTAAAAAGCTTATCTACCAAAAAATTTTGGTTGGAAAGAATAATAATATGGGTTCAGGAAGTAGGTTGATTTTGTAGGGATTGACTTAGCAAGATAAAAGCTTCTTTTCGGGAATGAGAGGGTCATATAGCAGCAAAAAGTATCATTGTTTAACAACAGGAAGAAAACTTGAAAAGTTCTATAGACTTCAGAAATTAAGCCAAGAATTAGATTCATGTTTTGATGAGCACTCCTCTAAAATGATTTATTTTTTAATTTGTCATCTCAGTATCAAAAATGTATATATTTACATTTATTATTTACTTTCAACACATACTGACAATTCATACCCTTAGATGTGTACACACTAGATCACAGAGGGGAGACCTGTACTCTAGATGAGGTGAGAAGAGGAAGTGCAATAAACTGCATTTCTGTGAAATTGCTTGTCTTATTCTATGGTTGCTGCATCTGTCTGGGCAAAGTAGTTCTCAAGCAATTAAGTAAACAAACATCCTCTTCCACCTGAGGGGTCTGCAGACCTGTTTTGTCTGGTCCACTAATTTTCAGTGGTTTCACACTGGTTGGAGTGAGGAAAATTAGCTGTCCTGGCAGTTCCTGAAAATCAACAGCTGACAAACACTTGCTGGGACATCCGTGTCTCAGGAGTATATCCACCCATTCATCTTAAATGGGAGGATTTCCCCTGGTTGTGACTGGCCAAAGGTGCTCATAGCCTCTAGGGATACCCCCAAACAGTTTCTGGCCCAAAACATTAAGGAAAAACTTGGGAATAGGCAGCTTATGAAGAACTCTTTCAATCCTTACTGAAGGAGAATTTGATGGACAATTTTTGTAAAATTGCAATTTTATTAGAAATGCTCACATATTGGCCTCAAAATATTTATGCCCAAATTGCAATGTTCTGGTTTGTTGGTGGTTTTTTTTCTTTTTTTTCTGGTTTTTTTTTTTTTAATTTCCACTATATTAAAGGCAAAGTTCCCCTCAGGCCTTCTTGGCCTGAGGAATGTTGCATGGCGCAGTGACAAAAGAGTAGTTGAAAATAAGCAAGTTGAAGTGTTGAAAGGCATGAAGAAGTCTGGCATTATTCTTCACTCATTCCTTTCACTGCTGTGATATCTGAGGTGGGACAAGGCAGGCCCAATTCACTCAACTAAAAGGTGGGACTGATAATATTACTGTGAGTGAGTTGTTGAGAGAATTATTTAATTAATGTTACCAAAAGACTTCAAAATCCTTAGCTAGATAATATTCTAAAAGTATCACATTTCCTTCAATAAAGACTGCTTGCCAGCTGGGAATACCCATTCACAATGCAGCATTTACAGTGTTGCACAACGTTGAAGGTATATAACAAGGAGAAAGAAGAAGAATATTTTGAAGAACATATTTGATTTTTTAAAGAGTTCTTTAGGCTTGTGACTGTGGAGATCTACTACACAGATTGGGGAATCATTACAGTGATTGCAATACCTTAAAGCAAGGGGCAAGGTCAGCTTTTAGAGTCTTAAATAAGAACACTGAAAATAATACTTGTTTGTTCTATGCTCTAGAACCAGCACTCTAAAATATCTCCCTAATGTAAACCAAACTGTTTTCCTTTAGTCCTTTTATCCCATTACAAATTACAGTGGAACTCAATAATGAATAGATAGAGCTGAACTTTTCAGTTACAGAAGGAAGCAGATGAGGTGATAATTGCTCTTGCTCTCTGTTTTGAAGGATCCCTCACTCATTATCATGGCCTGAAAGAGTCACAATGAATTGAGAATATAGGTACAAGTTCAGGAATGCTCTAAAATTCAGGCTAGAGAGCTTTGTGTTCAAAGATAAAAGATCACTTATAAAAATCAACTTTATTATTGTCTTTGTTTTAACAGGTGTTAGGAAGAGAGCAGGGATGTGAGGAATGGTGACTTAATGGCTTTGGTCTCTGCTGTTACCTTCAGCCCTAGATTTTATCTAACTGGTTTGATGATTCCTTATCCTTCAAGTCTCTCTCATTTTCTTGATTACTGTCTTGGGGCTAATCTCCCTTTCCTGGTCTTTCTGTTCTGCCTTGTTTTTCCACTCTCAAAGTCATTGTTGAAATCCCTCTTTCCATGGTTTCAAGAGGGCAGAAACATCCTCCCAGTCATACACAAGAACCTGGCAGCTGGTATTGGTACTTCAGACACAAACATGTAACTGCCATATGAAATAACTTCCTAAGGGCCAAATTCTGCTTGCATTAGTAATGCAAACAGTGCCATTAACTTCACTCTGAATTGATGCTGTTAATTAACATGGTGTTATTTTTCTCTTATTTGTGGTTCTTCTACAAAAGTCATCAAAAATCAGAACAAAAAGCCAATAGTATCCTACAAATTACTTTAATTATGGAGTAATATTAAAAGGTATCTAAAAATACATTAAATATTTTCCTCATGCTATTCCAGGTTTGCAATGCTGTGGTTGCCAGAGCATGGTTACACTATTGCAATGCAAGAATGAGGGTTCATGAGACCCTCATATTCTTAAGTTTTTCTCCCCACTATGTAAAATCTAAAACCCAAAAACAACAACAAAACAACACCTCCCAAACCCCAAACCATAAAGAGATATTTAACTGAAATTTTTACATGCTGACAAGGCATCTAATTCCAGTTTTTACAACTTGTTAACATTTTTTTTTTTCTGCCTCTTAAAATCTGATAAGGATTAGAACCTTGCTTCTTTGGGATGAATGATGTGTGCTTTGTCCTGCCACAAGAATCTGGTAATACTATAACACTTACCTATCCATAAAAATTCACTTTAGTTTTCAAGGGTCTCAAAGATATTTGAAAGATCTAATGAACATTAGACTATGTGATCAAATAATTGATTGTATTCATATGTAACATAGAAAGAATTGAAATGTTCATGCAGAAATTTAGTGAGTTGCCTAAATTCCTGTGATAGAAAAAGAGCAAAAGAAAGCTCACTTAGTAAGGTGCATCCATTGGCTACTCTACCTCCTCTTACTAATGTCTGCTGTAATCGGAACACATCAATCTTTTGGTGATCTCCAGCTAAAAGAAAACCAAAAAAATCAACAAAAAACTGCCAAAACAAAACAAAATACCCAAACTTTTCAAACAGGTAAAGATGACATTCATCTATCGATCAGGAACACCTAAGTGGTGTTAGCATCTGATGTCAAGTGCGTACAAATGTTTGTGTGTTGCAGTATTGTACTCCAGACACAAACGAAAGTCACAAATTAAATATGAGAGAACAGAATAATGACTCAGGGTTTTTTTTGCCTACAGATGATCAAGAAAAGCTAACCTCATTGAGAGGAAAACATCTAGTATTGTTCTTAAAATGACACTTGGAAACAAATATCACAACTCCAATAAGCCTGAGAATTAGAGTCAATGCAGCATAAATAACAAAGGCCATCAAAAGACAAAAGTTAGGCAGAGAAGAAAGCCCTAAAACAATATACTGTTTTTATTCCTCTCTCCCAAACTATATAAAAATCTACCAAATTAGAAGATCTAGTAAGATCAAGCATTCCCTTCCAGTTGCGTACATAAATATTTTCAGCATTTCATAATATTCCCCTTTGATTCTATATGAAAATGAATTTGCTTCATGCCCCCTAAAACTATCATTGATATTGGTTTAATTAGGAGCTTCTGCAAATACACCAGAACCATGCACTCTGAAGAGGGAGTTGAGGAAATCAAATGCAGAAAATGAAAAGCTTTGCTGGGACCCTCTTGTCTTCTAAAGAGTCCGCTGCTCTAGGCAGGATAGGTGTTAAAACAACAGAAGCAGATTCATTGACCAACTTCCATAGTGCTGATCTCCAAGCAGATTTTCAGATAAATCTCAGGAGCAGAGCTGTAGGAGCACTGTGCTGTCCGTTTCTATATTTAATATAACCTGTAGTTCAGGTCCATCTCTGTGACAGATTATTCAAGAAGATGGTATGTTTTATATGTATTATATGCTGAATGATGGGTATCAGCTCCTGATAGAAGGTCCTACTTGTGGTCTTTCACATTTGAGGATTTTGGGATGACTTCTGCAAAGCAGAAAATATTGCAATTTCAGGGAGAATACCTGTCTCCCTGGCCTAAAAGTTCCTCTCTTAAGACTTGGGTCCTCATCTGGGAGACAGCATAAAATAGCAGATGACCAAGACAGGCTGTGGGGCTAGATGCACTGCCTTAGTGCACTTTAAAAGCCCTTCCACTCATGGCAAACTCACGGATGCCAATGCTGCAGAACAATGGATACATGCTTATTTTTTGCCATTTTGTTTTTGCTCCTAATTCTATTTGAATGTAAGATTTCAAATAAGGCTTGAAAATTTTTACCTGAAAGAGGAAAAAACAAAAAACTGTGAGAAAAAGAAACCAGATTTCCACTGGAGACTGTTTAACAACCTGAACTAGAGCTGTCAGCACTATGAACCTACTACTATAAGATCATGAAGCTCTCTTGTCACATCCCAGAGTATTTGCATGCTCTGCTCTCTGCCACATCTGAAATACTTATTCTTGATCTGGTTTTATTTCAATTCTGTTCCATAAGAACCACATTTTCTTTTAGCAAAGCAGAAGATATTTGTTAGAACAGTTTTAATTCTTTATTTAAAATGGCAAGATATTCAATTCCTTCTTGGATATTCAACATTATCCTCATGGTTACAGATGAGAGAGGCACATGTCTCAAATTCAAGATTAATCCTTTCCTCAGGTGATATATATAAAGGGAAATTTCCAAGGTTAAGTGTACATCCTATGCAGTTTTAGCTGATTACAGTTTTATGAATGCAATTTTAAGACGTGCTTAATTCCCACTGAAACCATCAAAAATTTCCATCTACTGTGCACACCTCACTGTTACAGAGAATGTTTTTCAAATGGACCTTTATTTTCAGCAAAAAAAGAAGCTGCAGTTCTCCTATAGCAAATCTATGGGAACACTCCAGCTTTATAAATTTCCTGCCTTCTTTGCCTCACGAACCCGGGTAAATGGAGAGGACGGTTCAATAAATAAGCAAGCAGAGATTAGAGTACCATTGTTAGAAAGCAACAATGAGAAACGTGGCTGATGGTACTGGTTCACTAAAGTTATACTCACCACAACAGACAAAACATGCAACTATTTTCAATCTCTACCCTCTCAGCTCCATTTCCCCTGACAGGTAGGCCACGCAGCAGTCTATTTTAGGCATTACAAAATCATTTCCAAGGTGGGAGGGACTTGTGGAAAATTACACCTTATTCAGAGGGGACAGACACAGTCTGGCAGGATCCTCTCAATTCTAGAGGGGGTAGGTGTCTAACTCCTCAAAAAAGAATATATTTGGGCAGGTTAGGATTTTGTCTACCCCCATATGCTCAATAAAACCAGCCAGAGGAAGTGCTGAGGGGATTTCAAGCTACATCTTTATCATGGGTTAGTAGAGTGCCAAAGGCAAGTGTAATCAACCTCATGATTCAAAAGAGAAATGACTCAGATGAAACAGACTGTAAAGGGGATTTTTTTTTTGGAGGACTCCCACACAGGACCCTATGGTTCTCCCATACTCCACCATGAAGTGAATAGTGCTCCCAACAGCTAGAATCTCTCCCACAAAAAAAATGTGTGTTATTTCCTGTTTTCTTCAAGCCCCAATTCTGTGAGTGCTTATATGAAGTTGCAACCTGTTTCTAGCTGGAATGGCAGCACAGATGATTATTTTGGGTAAGACTGCAGATAGCAGAAACTCTCATGGTGCTGTCTCCCCCACAAGTAATTTTCTTTTTTCCATTCAAGCATCCTTTCCTCCTTGCTCCAATATTTCCTCCAGCCCTTCTATTTCCCAGGATGACATCTGCCCTGGGATCTGTATATAAAGTTCCTGAACTGTACGTAAAGTCATGACATTATAATGTAAGAACTTTTGACATTCACAGAACTCATTTACATTTACAAGCATCATCCAGAGAATCCCACAAAGCCTAGTGAGCTGTCTTGGAGAAGTAAGTGTTTATCAGTCTAGCTGTTTTACAGGTGAGGAAACTGGGATTGAAGTTTTCCCAAACCTGATGGAAAGCTTTGTCCAAGGCCAGCTAGTGAGCCAGAGATGGCAAGAAGAAGATAACCCAGGAGGTACTGACACCAGCCATGTTGTTGTGCACCAGTCAACTCTGTTTCAAAACAAATAAGCTTTTTGGTTATGGAATTTAAATATCTCAAAATCTGATAACAATTTCTACAGCTCTGTTCTCTAGTGCTTTCAAGAGGGAGAGATTTCTGATGTTTTCCATCATTCAGTAAGTGAAAATATCTCAGGACTCCCATTTACCCATACACTGACTTTTTTTTCCCTCCTTTCCAGTAGGTGGAAGTGGTAACAGAGCCAAGAAAGAGCTATTCCTTGTTGAAGTAATTGAGGGCAGCAGGTACAAGAGCCCAGGAGTGTTCAAATGCTAACAAGAATGTATCAGGAATACATACAACATATACCAATTCACAGAAATGCAAGGTTGTCGAGTTCTTGTGAGTATTGTAATAGATTATGAGTAACTTAATGACCTAAATTAAACAATTCTTTCTCTGTATTTATTAGTTCTGATGTATCATCTCTTTCCAGACTCCAAGAATACACAACCTGGCAACTGAAATTTGTGAATGATATATGCCACAGGCAGTGGGTGACCAGAATTTCAGTTCCTATGTAGCTTCTTTTTTCAGTAATGATGTATTGAAGAGACAGTACACAGAACCAGCACAGGAGGTCTAGTTTCTCCTGTAGATTTGAGGTCACTCAGTTGCAAAGTCAGCAGTACCAGAATCTAATGTTTCTCAGGTTATTCAGGGCTTGAACGTTGGGGAGTTCTGCTGGGATCAGCTTTTATTGCATGTTCTCTACCACTTGAAATGGTAGATTCCCAGCAATGTATAGCTTTACTCTTGTATTTTATTCATCATTGGTCTGGAAGATAATTTTCATTATATGATCGTTACATCAATTTTTTTTGCTGGTGGATAAAGAAAAAGATTTTACGTGCTACTTTGAATTCCAGTGGCAGTTTATTGAGAAAGTTTTGCATAGTTTCATTTCCTGTAAAATGGAGAAGCATAGTACTAGTAATATACTGCAAACAAAAAATTCATTAAATGTAATTAATTGTTTACAAATCATGAATCTGAAGTGATATTTGCTTCCATAATATAGTAATATTGTTATTTAGCAAGGACTTAAAGACGACATCTAACCTTTTCACCTTCTTTGCCTCTTGACAAATATATCCCTGTCTCTGTCATCACCACCTCTCACTTCCTTATTCTCCTCTTCCAGTTTGCAGTGTTTTTTATATCCTAAAACCCATATGCTGGCTTTGAAGGCCTGAAAAACACAAACCTCATCTTTCTGACATGGAAGGTTCTAAGTAAAACAAAAGCTTAAGAAAGAGGAGAAAAATTAATGAACAGAGGAAACAGGCAAAAACAACTGCTCCGAATGACTGTGGAGGATAGCGATGCTGGTTTTGGGGTGGCTGTTTTATGGCTGTTCCTGTGTGGATTGATATGGCCTCTGGTGAGCCATGGGACTTCACAGTTTTCCCGCTGAAGGCATTTCTCATCGTGTGGGCCAAAGGAGTCAGCCCTAATGCCTCTGACCACCCTCAACTCCTGCTGGCCACCAGGCAGGCACTAAGCAGATAAGGAAGCTGACAGATGCAGCAGATGTGTGATCCATATTACAATCACTGGTCTGTATTCTACTTTTCGTTTCTCTTCCTCTACCCCCTCTGAAAAAAGTCACACAAATTCCCAAGGGAGAATTTCATCCTGAGGATTGTTAATGCCTGTAATAATGGGAGAAGAGAGATGCACATCTCACATCCCAAAAGCCTACATCTGGTTCAACTTCAGTGAACTACACACACCTCACTCAGCTTTCCTACCAGCACTATAACACTGGGTGTGCAAACAGCCCACCAGGCTGAGCAGCAGCTACCAAACCCAAGGGTGTCCTGAACATGGCCCTACAAAAAAAGACATCTCACCACTGCTGCTACTGCCAAAAAGTAAGGAGAGGAAAATCAAAGGAAGAAGCAAAAGTGGGAAAATCATGGGAAGAAACAAAAGTAACAGCCAGATCTGATTTTCTGTTGATTTATGAGGTGATATTAATATTTGGAAATACACCATTGGCTCATAGCAGGCTGAAGAAAATTCAATAGACCTGTATTATTTTGAAATCTAAGATTCTGTCAAAAAATGAAAAGCTTTGTGAAACTGGGCAGGTTTTGCAACAACATCATTTAGGAAGAAAAACAGGAAACTCTTCTGATGATGCCAAAACATCCCATTTTTGGAATGAAACCCTTGGACCTGGCACTTGAAAAAAACCCCAACTTTTTAAAATTCAGATAATAAGTTGTATCAACATGAAAAATTAAGCAAACACTATATTGTGAATGCCCTGAAATTATTACTTTCTAATTATTTCACTTCATGGAGAGTTTGACAACAACTTAATTTTTCCTCAAAGTCAGAACTAGTTTTGAATTCTTAAACTCCTTTGTGAGGTAGAATATCTTTTTTCTGCATTGTGTTAATGTTTCACGAGGGGAAATGTTGTCAAAACCTGATGAATAGGAGAACAGAGCAATTGCGTCTCTGAAGCTTAATTGGTGTAGAACCATTCAAGTAGCGATTTCAGAGCCTCTATAACTTGTTTTCCAGGATAATGAGATGCACAGAAGGGAACTTAGATTTATCTGAATGAAAAATTTTATGAATCTGGTTAAATTTTATGGCAAACTCAGACTGAGTTTTGGATTTCTCATGAAAACTTATTGGAAGTTTATGTGGAAGCAAGTTTTGCATTACATACTATGTCCATCCAAATGCTTTGGCTTCTAACCCCAGAGGTGAAAACTTGTTTCCACTGTGTGGAATTTAATCCGGTCTGAATGAATTCTTGTCCATGTTTTTCCACTTGCCCCTTTGTCTTCTTCTAGGTTTTTTTTCTGTTAGTGCTATCTGATACCGGTGTTTTTCCCATTCTTGGGTGGAAATCGTTCTCCTCCTCCTATCTGCAGTCATTTGGAAGAGACAGCCATTTCTCTGCCTACCTGAATACCCATGATTTTCCATACGTAACCTAAAAATAAAAATTAAAAAGCTTTGTTGTTTGACTTTCTGAATATTACCTCCATCTTGTTATTAATGTTTTTTTATTCTTCTATAAATTCTTTATTTAACACAGTAAAGCCTTTTGGGATAGCCTTTATATTGTAGAAATTATAAAAATGGATTTACATTGTGTTGTGAATGATGATACTTAAACTACTCATATGCCTACATTCTTCCTCTCAACCTCTATTCCTTTATAAGCAGAGAATGGAGTATACTTAAGGAAAACAAGATTCATTTCCTTAAAAACCCCTAAGCTAATGCATTGTTGTTTGTTACTGTGGTTTCCATGAGAGGAGAGGCAGATGGATAACAATGTGGGTGCTTCTAAAGCAAAGCATTTCCAAAGCAATACCCAGATCAGTGGCTGTTTTCTGCACCAGCTCTTCCTTCCTTCCTTCCTCTTCCTCTTTCTGCTTGGTTCATGACAAAATGTTAGACCCTATGCAGCAGGAAAAAATAGTTTTCCATATGGTGGAATTTTACTGATCTCAGAGTGTGATGAGATATGGCAACACTCTGTATTGAACCTGCCTTGAACCCCATGGGAAGCCTTGTCCTACAGGCCACCTGCATGGTGTAAAACAAGGTGATAGCAAGCCCTGAGACCACTTACCACAGGGACAGCGGCAAGAGCCAGCAGCGGGCACTGGGGTGCACAGTACAGCAAGAACCACGTCCTTCAGATGTGCAAAGCCCAGTGCACAGTCCAGGTACAAAACACAACAGTCCTCTGCCTAGCCAGTCATTCATACAGCCATGTAAACTGATGGGAGAGTTGCATATGTGACTGCGCTTTTCTACCCCATTTCCTCCAGAATGAAGAAAGGTGGAGCAAAACAAAGGCAATGGCTTTGACTGTCCCTTCATCGGCTTGCACAGATTGGAAGTATCCCTAAACCAGGGCTAGCTTGCTGCACTTGTGTGTGTGAAGGGAGACAGAAGCTGTGTATGCAGTTTTAACACCAGTATGTTGTTTCTGTGTCTAGGTCCTCCAGACAACTATTATGAAGACATAAATTCTGATGCTAAAAGTCTACCATTCAAAAATCTGTGTCTTTTAGTAACTTGCAAATTAAGAGACTTCTTTTTTAAAAGCGTGATTAACAATGTGTTACCTAAATCAGTCTCCAGGATCTTGTCACTACCCAGACTAATAATCCAATACTCTTTCAACAGTCTTCACAATAATGGACATATTTTCAGCTTTCTCAGGTCGGGCAACTTATCAAAGAGAACTGTGTGGCTCCATGCAGAGCTGCAAGTGATTCTTTGCAGTTTACCCTACAGTACCTCATGCAGGGACTTGTGCTACATTCCCGTGGATTATGGACTTCATCAGAATCTTTGAAATGAAGTAGCTATCCAATATATACAGGGATCTCACAGGTGGCTAAAACTTTATTGACACTGGGGAAGTGCACACATTTATTTATTGAATAAGAAAATAACTTATACACATGCGCAGAGGGGCATGAACACAAGCGTGCCATCAGAGTACATGGGGATGAGGAAATCTGCGACATTATCACCTGAGATAGAAGAGATGAGGGAAAG